>NW_020173385.1:1187604-1194815 GCF_003031525.2 Neophocaena asiaeorientalis asiaeorientalis
GCTCCGCGGCATGCGGGATCCTCCCAGACCGGGGCACAAACCCACGTCCCCTGCATCGGCAGGCGGACCCTCAACCACTGCGCCACCAGGGAAGCCCGATCTCCTCTTCTTATAAGGACACCAGCCTGTGTGATTAGGACCCCACCCTTATGACCTCATTTAACCTTTATTACCTCTACACAGGCTCTACCTCCAAATACAGTTGCATTGGTGGTTAAGGCTTCAACATATGAATTTCGGGGAGACACAACATTCAGTCCTTAACAGTCACCTTCTGCTGTGCTTCCAGCATTCACAAATACTGTTCCACTACAGGTGGGCAAGGTGGGAGAGGAGTGGGGGCAAGAGCCATCTGATCATGCCCTCATAGGCTTGACCAATCTCACTTCAAGTATTGGAAGGTGGTATGTACAGTGGAAAGAGCATGGACTTTGGTGTCAGGCACGTGTTTCCTCTTACTGGTTGTGAGACTTTGGGAGAATCATTTAAACACACTGAGCCTGTTTCCTCATCTGTCAAATGGAGTTTGTAATGTATATTTCTCATGGGTGTTGTGAGGGTTAAATGAAATAATGCATGTAAAACACCTATCAGCACCTAGCACATAGTGAGTGGGTATTCAATAAATATTAGTGCCCTTCCTCACTGGATCTCTCAGCCCATTCCCCCACACCATCCACTTTCACCAGGTCCAATGCATGTTCTGACTACTACACACACTGATCTGTTTACTCTGGGTAGAAGACAGCAATACTCAACATCTCTGAACTGGAGGCTGTGGTAGGTGGAATCTCTAAGAATGGCCCCCAGGATTTCATGTCCTCACTCTCAGAACCTGTAAGTGTGATAAGATATTACTCCCATGCTTGTGTTATGTTATATAGCCTAGTTGACCTTAAAAAATGGGAGATTGAGTGGAAGATCATTCAGCCTTAAAAAGGAAGGAAATTCTGATACATGCTACAACATGGATAAATCTTGAAGACATTATGCTACGTGAAATAAGCCAGTCACACACGAAAAAGTATTGCATAATTTCATTTATATGAGGTACCTAGAATAGTCAAATTCATAGAGAAAGAAAGTAGAATAGTGGTTTCCAGGGGCTGGAGGAGGAAGGAATGGACTATTGTTTAATGGATATAGAGTTTCAGTTTGGGGCTTTGCAGATGATTAGTGGCGATGGGTACACAACGATACAAACGTATTCAATGATACTGAATTGTACACTTAAAATGGTGAAAATGGTATCTTTTAGGTTATGTATATTTTACCATAATAAAAAAGAGTTTTTTCTAGAGGTGCCTAATTTAATCACAGGAATCCTTAAAAGCGGAGAACTTTCTCCAGCTGGTGGCCGAAGAGAAGGCAGAAGGAGAAGTCAGAGGTGACACGTTGTTGCTCGTTTGAAGACGGAGGGGGCACATGAGAAGAAATGCTGGTGACCTCTGTCAGAGCAGTGAGGGCCCCCAACTGACAGCCAGCAAGGAGACAGGGCCTACAGCCACAAGGAAGTGGATTCTGCCAAAAACCTAAATCAACATGGAAATGGATTCTTACTCAAGCTTCCAGATAAGAGCCTAAGTGAACCGAAAACTTGATCTTGGTCTTATGAGACTCCGAGCAGAGAACCCAGTAGAACCCAACCTAACTTCTGACCTACAGAACTGTGAGCTAATAAATAGGTATTGTTTTAGTCTGCTTGGGGTTTTAGTCCTATGAGGAAGCACCATCCCATGCCCTAGAAGTTTGTTGCTATAAGCTTTATTCTTTTAGATACGTATGCACGCATTCTCCCAGCTATTTGTTGAGTGCCTCCTATGTGCCAGACACCTAGGCCTTGAGGATGAAGGAACAGCGCAGATAGAGCTATGGAACTTACAGCCTAGCCCAAGGGCAGTATGCCCTCCCTCTGGCCAAATGGAGGCATGCTTTCTGATCTGTTATCAAAATCCCCTTGGGCCCTCCTTGGGCACCTGAAGACTTGGTGCCATTCCCTAGTGGTTGTGATGGGAGTGGCAGAAAGGTCCAGGCTGGGAAAGTCTCTCTGAGGCTCAGAGCCTGCACACCGCAGTTCTGTACCATAGCATGTCAACATCCCTTAAGTAAGCTTGTGGAGGCTGGGCAGGGGTCTCAGCATCCTGGGACAGACTGAGGCCCAAACTGAAATTGCCTGGGCTTCTGAAAGGGTAAGCGTAGGGAGAGGAGGTAAAGTGAGCGTCCCCTGGGGCCATTTTCAAGGCTCACAGTGGATATTTGGAAAGGAGACCCAGAGAGGGAGGCGCATAGTGGGAAATGTGCTTGAGGGCGATTGGGAAAGTGGCTGGGAGCAGGGAAAGACTGGCAAGAGATAGCAGAAGTGCACACAAGCGAGATGAGCAGGAGTCCAAGCTTGAGAAGAGAAAAAAGTTGGAGTGGGATCCCGAGAGGAGAAGGCACGGAGAAAGGGGGCAACAGTGGAGAGAGGCCCAGGCCTGGCCAAGCTCAGGGCTTCCCTCAGCAACTGAGAAGCTGGGTGGGGCCTATGCTTTGGAGACCCAATCCCTCTTCCATGCCCTCCTGGGCAAAGCAGGGGCCTAAGCTTTGGGAGAAGTGCCCAGGAGTGGGGCTGGGGACAGCTCAACTCTCCAACCCCTTTAGCAGCCCTTACTGACTCACTGGTAATCTGTTTTTGTGTTTATTTGCAAGATTGGTTTCTGCTTCAGTGAGGCGAAGCTTGGCTCCCTGCCATCAGGCCCCCAGTTCTGACTTAAACTCCTCTACAGGGCAAGCTGCCTGCTCCCTGGCCCATTTGGCCGACTTTCCCCTGCCCTCTCTGTTCCTTTGGCCCCTGACTTGTGGACAAGGAAATTCTGGAGTGTTGGTCCTCTGGGACAGGCCAGGGCTCTGGTTCCCTACAGACCCAGACATCTGGGGTGGGGGTGGGGCAGGTCTGGGCAGAAACTCAGGCTGCGTAGGAACCCTGAGAACGTCGAACTGAAATCCTGCCCAGGGAAATCTGCAGTTGTCCAACAAGAGCTTCACTTTAATACATGTGGTAATTTTTTTTGTTGTGCTTCTTCAGACTGCAACAGCTGCAGCGGGAGAGGCCCTCAAGGGGGGCAATGAGGCTGGAGCCGGGTGGCAGGGTGGGGAGAAGGTAAAGGCTGGGTTGCCACCAAAGGCCAGAGCCTAATGTAGGGAAAAGAGAGAGGTACAGGCAGTTGGCATATAAGAGAATAAATCCTCAGGAATGCAGAACTGTGTCTGGAGGGAGAGAGGAAGGGAGGTGCAATGGCAGCCAAGGGGTGGGGTGAAGGCCTGATTAGGGTGGGACATGGTGTGGATGATGGAGGTGGGGCAGAGGAGGGAGGGCAGGAGAGAATCACCCTTTTACTGTTTATGAAGATGGTCTATTAGCATAACTCAGCATGTGAAGTATTTTTCTACTGCAAAACTGGAGAGATAAAATTCTGGAAGGTCATTCCCAAGGATAGGAGAGGGGCACCTGAATGAATCATCAGAGAAACCCTGGGGAAGTAGGTGGAGATTATAACCTGAACTGGGAAAGGCCTGATGATTCATTGGGCTCGAGACCTGCCAATCCTCTCTCCTCTGCCAACAGACTAAGAACTGGAGGCATTTCTCAGGCGAGACACTGAAACTGAGTGAGTGCTGTAATAGGGGGAGGGGAGTGAGTTTTGAAATGGGAAGAGACAGAGAGTCTTCTACTGACCTTTGAAGGGGCCTGACCTGAGTCACAGAACTAGAAAGGACCTCGTGATCATCTGACCCAACCTCTTAATTTTACACTTACAGAACTGGAGCTCAGAGAAAGAAAGTGATGTGGCCAAGGTCACAAAGTTGTGTTAGTGAACTGGGCAGATGGACGGGCTTCAGAAAGAAGCCACATAGGCCCCTAGTGTTAGCCTAGATAAGGTCTGCAAATACTTGGTGCCACTTAACCACTGCAAACACAGCTGGCCCTCCATGTTGGCAGATACTGCATCTGAGGATTCAACCAACCATAGAGTGAAAATATATTTTTTTAATTTTTCAGAAAGTTCCAAAAGGCAAAACTTGAATTTGCCTTGCTCTGGCAACTATTTCCGTAGCATTTACATTGTATTTACAACTATTTTCATAGTATTTATATTGTATTAGGTATTATAAGTAATCTAGAGGTGATTTAAAGTATATGGGAGGATGAGCATAGGTTATATGCAAATACTACGCCATTTTATATAAGAAACTTGAGCATCCACGGATTTTGCTATTCATGGGGGTCCTGAAACCAATTCCTCATGGATACAGAGGGACGATTGTATATAATGCCTTATACCCATTCCTGTGCCTATGGTGGACATTACTAATTGGTCACTGCACCCCAACTTCAGTGCTGACTCAACCTCAAAATCCGTCTTAAACTGAGCACTCCAGGCAGCATTGACGCGGAAATGAAAGCAATTTGTAATTTCAGGCCTAGAATAACAGCTGTGTGTCACAAAAGGGTAGAAATAGTTCTAATCGGTTAGATGTCATTATCTAGGGCTCTTTGGTTGCAAGCAACAAAAGGAAGAGTTGCCCTCAGAAGGGGAAGAAACCAGGACGTCTCTGTAGACCTAAACAGTATAAGTTTGTGACCCTTCCTCACAAGAGCACTGCCACTCATGAGACTCAGCTCCAATGACTGGCACCCAAGCTTTGTTGCTTTGAGTATCCCATTATCAAACTCCCCAGAGAGTGAAGTTGATTCGACCAACTTGGAACAAATTTTTAAACCCTGGAACAATAAGTGATGGAGGGAAGACAGGGTCATATAGCACAGGGCAGACTTGACTATTAGGCCTGTGAATTGGGGCATGCCCAGAGATGCTTTCAGCTGCAATTAATCGAAAACACATCAGAAGTGACTTAAGCTAGGAGGAAAATTCATTGTTTTACCAATATCATGTCGAGGAATATGGAGTTCTGGGATTGGTTAATTCACCATCAAGGACCCAACATATTTCCATCTGTTAGCAAAAAAAAAAGTGAAGAAATAGCTATTGGCTAGACAATCAGCAGTGACTATCACAAGCATGTTGCTGTGAGCCAAATCACCACCCCAAGAGGTGTCTACCCTAGGTATGCTTCAGGAAAACCAAAAGGGACCGAGAGAAACAGGATGGGGTGAAGGTAGGCTTTTCAGACACCAGAGCCATAGAGGTCTCTAAGAGGAGTTACAGAAACCCCTGCAAGGCCCCCTGAAGTGCAAGAAAGGCCTCTTGAGGGCTAGATAAGTAAGTGCTTTCTTCATACATGGGACCAGGAACCAGGGTAGTTCTCTCAGGGGCCAGCAGAGCTACTCAGGACAAGTATAAAGTTTCCTAGGACCAGGAGATAATCTGGAAATGTTCCCACCTCACCCCCTGTCCAAAGCTAAATTAACAAAGCAGGTTCTGGAAAGGACGAAGAATCCCATCAGCCCTAATGATGGCACCAACCCAAACTTTCCAGGCAATGAGTCTGAGTAGCGTGGTTGAGACAGGATTGAGGCCAAGACTAGGAATAGGGATTGAGTGCCCTATAAACTGTGCCAGCCAAGCCCATCAGTGGAAAGATCTGAGTTCCATTAGGAAAAGGAATGTCTTCTATAAACTCATTTATTTCTAGGGTTCTGGAATTTTAAAAAATTTGTGTGTTCCCCTCAATTTCTTTTTTTTTTCTAGAAAGTTTTGCATATTGATTTTACTTTGCATCTTGTAATTACCTCTGATATCAGTGATTCTTAATATCATGGAACCTCTCCCACAATAAGCATACACCACAAACATTTTGTACATAATTTCACAAGTTCACAGCCCTCCTGAGAGCCTATTCATGGACTTCATTTTCAAAAGTGGTAATGATTTCCAGAAATTGACTAATTTTCTCAGTTAAATCCTAGAAATGCCCCCTTCTCACTATCTTCCACTTATTTTGTGAGTAAATCAATGTTACCAGTTAAAAACTACCTAAAATACCAATGAGCACTAACATATCTGGCTTGAAAATACTTCATTAAACATTTTTGGATGTTGCTTCCTATCTTTTAAGTATAAAAAAGGCATTTCAGGGCTTCCCTGGTGGCGCGGTGGTTGAGAGTCTGCCTGCCGATGCAGGGGGCACGGGTTCGTGCCCCGGTCTGGGAAGATCCCACATGCCGCGGAGCGGCTGGGCCCGTGAGCCATGGCCGCTGAGCCTGCGCGTCCGGAGCCTGTGCTCCGCAACGGGAGAGGCCACAACAGTGAGAGGCCCGCGCACCGCAAAAAAAGAAAAAGAAAAGGCATTTCAATAAAAACAAACATATAATGAAGTCATCTCCCTTTGTGTGAAGCAATATGAATGAACTGTGAATTAAAATTTAACAGCAACGTAGTTCACTGCCAAAACTTTAATTGTCTCAAGAACACAACAAATTCTGAACACCCTAAGATCATGTTGCTACTTCAATATTCTTGGGAATGGTGAGTGATTAGCTGGTCTATGGTTTAGGATCAGTTTCCATGCTTGTTTTCTTGAGCTTCTTCTACCTCTGAGAGCTTTTCATCATTTTCCAGTGCTTGCTGAAGTTCGTGGATGGTAGTAAAAAGAACGTGAAACTGTTTTCTTCTCAATTCTAGCTTATCTTCAACACTTTGTTTAACACGTGAAAGATGCTCTAATTCTTTTCCCAGAGCCTCTATTTCCTTTAATGTCTCATGCCTGTCTGGATAACGCTGGATCGCTTTTGCCAATGCATCACATTCTTGGAGATTTTTTCGTGTTTGTTTTGCTTGAAGAATTTGCTTTTTGCACTCAGCAATTGTTTCATGTGCTCCAGCAATGTTACCTTCTATTTCTTTGTAAGTTTTTTCGTAATTTTCCACTTCTCTGAGATTCATATCATATACCAGCAAAGTTTTGCCCATTGAAAGTTCACATTGGGACAGTGTGCTCAGCATTTGTTGGTACTGGCTGTATCCCTCTTCCCGGGATCCAGAGTAGCACCATTTAATGAAACTTTTCACGAGCTGATTAATTCTCTCATCATCTCCAGCACCATCTCCGTCAATTAGGAGACGCTTCCGTATGACTTCGTCGTCAGTCATGGCGTGAGCAGCGGCGGCGACGGCGCAAGGTGAGGCGGCGGTTGGCGGTGGTGGAGGTTAAACTCCCACAATGCAGCTGGGTAAACAGCTATGGCGGAGGAGGAGGAGGTGCACGCGGCC
>NW_020173385.1:1194976-1236609 GCF_003031525.2 Neophocaena asiaeorientalis asiaeorientalis
CCTCATCTCAACTTCTGAAAAAGATTTCTTTTGCAAACTCCCATCTGATCTCAGATCAGTTCAAGTGAAAAGGCATTTGGCCACAGACAGGTCAAGACAGCTAGGAAGATGATCAAGCTCCCAAACAGGAGGAATGGAGGTGGCTGTGATCGGCCACTTGGGGTCTTGGGATGAGAAGATGAAACCGAGGTAGACCAAGAGGTACCATTTCTATGAGATTAAGGTCCTTTCCGGACATTCCCCTCATGGAAAGGGGATGTACATGACTGTGGTCTGTAGATCGAACACTATTTGAGGGCTTTGGGCCTGAATGAATGATAGAGCTGATGAGGATTCAGGTTGGGGCCCTTTTGAGGAAAGACTATCCCCTAGGGAGTTTCAGTTCTTTACTCTTTTTCACCTTTGCCTCTACCTTGAAGATAAATGTGAATGTGCATGTTCCCAAATCTCAAAGAGCCCCAGTTTTCTCATTTTTAAGTTAAGAGATACCAAGCAGGGAATGCTGCAAGGATTAAATGAGATAATATGCCAAGGGTTTAACATTCTTGGCCCAGAGCAGGTGGTCAAAGAGTCGATAAAATCAATAAAACATACTTTCTTTTTTCCTTATTTCGGTGTGTATGTATGTATGTGTGTGTGTGTATCTTTCTGCCAGACACTGGATACTCTGCTAGGGGCTGGGTATTCAGAGATGAAATTATACAGTCCCCCTGCCCTCGAATATCTTGAAGTCTAAAAAAGAAGAGAGTTAAGGAAACATCATTTACAATGAAGTCTCTAGTAAGGGTATATGTGCGTAAGTTCAGTGGTAATATGGAGAAAGTGAAGCCAGAGTCTACGTGAGGAATTCAGGGAGGGCTTTACAGAGGAGGTAGCATTTAATCTGGGCTCTGAAGGATGAGTAGGAATTTGTTCAGTGGACAAGCATGGGGAGAGTCTTCAAGACAGAGGAAACAGTACTGCAAACCACAGAGGTATGGGAGAGCATACCTAATTCAGTACTGCTGGAGCTTTACCTGTTACCATATCAGGCAAAAAAGGTAAATTTAATCCTATAGTCTGAATAATTTTGAGCAGGAAAGTGGCTTATCACATTAGCAGTGATATTTTAGGATGGAGGGATACTGAAATTAGAGGTTAGAGGAAAGATTACTATTTTGGGTAAGATGGGACCTCAACTGGAGCACTGGCAAATGGAGATGAAGAGGAGGAGGTGGATTGGACAGTTATTGAGAAAACAGAGCCTTTAAAACTTGGTGATGAGTTGGTTGTGGAGAATGAGGGAGAAGAGGCATCTAGTATATGTCTGTTGTCTGGGTAACTGTGTAGATGACGGTAACACGCACTGGGATAGGCAACACGAGAGGAAGAGGGAACACAGTGTGGGGCAGGGAGGAGATGATGAGTTCCATTTTGAAATGTTAAGTTGAAGAGCCTATGGGATGTTCAAGTGGAGATGTTCACAGTCAGCACAGGATTGAAATCTGAACTAGACATGGAAATGTAGAAAATATCAGCAACCGTGAAAAGGAGAAGAGGAAAAGCAACATTAAAAGGTAGACAGAGGCCCTTTGGAAGACAGTCTGGTAGTTCTTCAAAAGGTTAAACATGGAGTTACCATTTGACCCAGCAATTCTTCTCCTAGGTGTATACTCAAGAGAAATGAAAACATATGTCCACACAACAACTTGTACACAAGTGTTCCTAGCAGCACTATTCACAACAGTCAAAAGTTGGAAACAACTGAAATGTCCATCAATGGATGGATGGATAAACCAATTGCGGCCTATGCATACAATTGCAATATTGTTCAGTTAGAGAAAGAATGAAGTAGTGACACAAACTTTGACAATTATGCTAAGGGAAAGAAGCCAGACACAAAAAGCCACATACTGTTTTTCACATAATTCCATTTATATGAAATGTCTGGAATAGGCAAATCCAGAGAGACAAAGTAGATTAGGTGTTTCCTAGGGCTGGTGAGGATTGAGAAATTGGGGGTGGTGGCTAAGGGGCATGGAGTTTCTTTTGAGGATAATGAAAGTGTTCTGAAATAGACAGTGGTGAAAGTTACACAACTTGGTGTTTACATTAAAAACCACTGAATGGCATACTTTATTTTTTTTTAACATCTTTATTGGGGTATAATTGCTTTACAATGGTGTGTTAGTTTCTGCTTTATAACAAAGTGAATCAGTTATACATATACATATGTTCCCATATCTCTTCCCTCTTGCGTCTCCCTCCCTCCCACCCTCCCTATCCCACCCCTCCAGGCGGTCACAAAGCATCGAGCCCGATATCCCTGTGCCATGCGGCTGCTTCCCACTAGCTATCTACCTTACGTTTGGTAGTGTACATATGTCCATGCCTCTCTCTCGCCCTGTCACAGCTCACCCTTCCCCCTCCCCATATCCTCAAGTCCATTCTCCAGTAGGTCTGTGTCTTTATTCCTGTCTTACCCCTAGGTTCTTCATGACATTTTTTTCCTTTAAATTCCATATATATGTGTTAGCATACGGTATTTGTCTTTTTCTTTCTGACTTACTTCACTCTGTATGACAGACTCTAGGTCTGTCCACCTCATTACAAATAGCTCAATTTCGTTTCTTTTTAGGGCTGAGTAATATTCCACTGTATATATGTGCCACGTCTTCTTTATCCGTTCATCCGATGATGGGCACTTAGGTTGTTTCCATCTCCGGGCTATTGTAAATAGAGCTGCAATGAACATTTTGGTACATGACTCTTTTTGAATTATGGTTTTCTCAGGGTATATGCCCAGTAGTGGGATTGCTGGGTCATATGGTAGTTCTATTTGTAGGTTTTTAAGGAACCTCCATACTGTTCTCCATAGTGGCTGTACCAATTCACATTCCCACCAGCAGTGCAAGAGTGTTCCCTTTTCTCCACACCCTCTCCAGCATTTATTGTTTCTAGATTTTTTGATGATGGCCATTCTGACTGGTTAAAAACCACTGAATGGCACACTTTAAATGGGTGAGCTATATGGTGTGTGAATTATATCTCAATAAAACTGTTACTAAATTTATTTTAATATGGGCAGAGAAAGAAAGACTGTCAGAGAAAATGGTAAAGGAAAACCCCAGAGGTAGGATAACCCAGAGCAAGCACTGCGGCAGATACACAGAAAATAAGAGCAGGTCAAGAGAGTTTTTCACAACAAGGGTCAAATGCCATGGACAAGCCATGTATGATCACAACTGCCTTTCTTCTTTGCTCCCCTATTTTTCCTCTTGTCTGGGTAAGGAGACATCTCCACTGTGATCCTTAGAAGGCAGGAGGGTCTGGGCTCTCTCACACTCAGGCCCTACGACCTGTACTTATGCAAAAGTCTGGCAGTGTATGAACAAAACAGAAGCTTGTTTATACAAAGGCAGGGACCACATAAGAGGAAAGGATAAGGTTATTACCAATGAGAAATCTTAAGATAATTATCCAGTCTCTTCCAGGTGACCAGTTTTATCCTGGAAGGAATATGAATTTTGTCAGTAGCTGGTGCAAAGCTAAATGCCAGTGGGGCATGATATGATGAAGTAGAATGGTCCTTGAATACCCTTCACTTTGGCAAAGTCATCATCAAAGAGCACTAAGTCATTTCCTATGCAAGACCCTACATAAAGTATTTTAACCAACTGGATCTTTTGCCTTCAATTCTTCCTTGAATGGAGTTTATAATCAAAATCCATGAAGGCCAAGTGTACACTGTACCACGAGTTCTACCCGTGAAAAGATCACTAGTCATTCATTTCTCTACATCCAGCATCCCACAGGGGACTTGATACAATATAGGTGTTCAGTAAGGATTCCTTAACTGACCAATTGACTGACTGAATAAATGAATGAAGCAAGTGGACATACATTAACAAAAGAGCAACATGTGTAAAGGTTGGAAAATAGGAGAAATTAAATTCCTACGGTAGAGGGGCATGGAAGTGAGGGAAGATACTGAAAGTTCCAGGTTTAGTTGAGGGGAGCCTAGTTTGCCTTGCCAGTTCAGGCCAGGCAGGGAAAGTTCCTGAGTGGAGCTGACCTAATCTGAGGCAGTAGGGAGTGATGACCCAGGGGAAAGCAGAAAGGCATGCCCAGCCCACAGGCACGCCAATCCAAACACTGCATCCAACACACACAACAAAACTGCAGGCCCAATTTGGCCTAAGGGCCATACTTGGTAGCCTTTGGGAAGGCTTCTTAAGAGGAGGTGGCGGTCAGAGATGTTTGGATGAAGAGAGAAAACTTGTGTGTTTTGAGGAGTCCACATTCCAGGGTCGAGTTGGGACAGATAGCTCAAAGGATGGGAACTTTGAGTTAGGGACACCAAGAGGCAAGGAAGAGAAAAGAGATTGGAGAAATGAGGTTAGCTGGAGCTTCCAGGAAGGAGACAAAGTCCCAGTAAGAGAACAATGGAGAAGCCACCCCAGGAGAAAGAGACAGAATTTGGACTGGACTCATAGCACTTTTAGCATAATATCACAAAATATTTGCTGAGGTGCTTGTCTTACCACCAGACCGAGCACAGGGCCCTCGTCTGATGGCTCTGAGCATGTGCCCTGATGCCTGACAGTGTCTGCAGACTGAAAGAAAGGTTGGATGAGTGGATGACTGAATGAGAAGAAGAGGCGTATTTAACATGGTAGACAGCTTAGGAAACCACCCAAAAGAAGAAAAAAGTCCTTTGTGCAGAGATGTTTATTACAGCATCATCTGTAACGGTGAAAAATTGGAAATACTTAAGTAAATGACGGCGCATCCACTCAATGGAATATTATGTGGCCGTTAAAATGACAATTATAAAGACACTGTAGCAACACAGCAAATGATTGTGATATAATGCTAAGTGACACAAGCAGATGAAATTGCATCTATGCCGTGATTATAAGTATGTAAAAATGATGTATGCATACGGCCAAGCCCTGGAAAGGGGAGCATAAAAATGAAAACAGGTGACTCATGGGGTGGCAGGATGATCAATGAATTATTTTTTCTTTTCTTTTGATTTGTGTTGATGTCATTTATGCCTTTACAAAGGAAAAAAATAAAGTTGATAGGTGGCAGACTGAACCATGACCTTGAAAATTGAACAGAAAGACCTGGTGTCAGAGGTGGGAGTCCCTACAAAATGATGTTGCCGAGGTGAAAGAAGGCTAAGGCTGGAGCTGAGGCTGCAGGCATAGAAAGGAAGGGGTGAGTTAGGGAGATGTATGCAGTTACTGTCTGCAAATATGTGACCTGGGCAGGTTGTAACTGTGCTGGAAGCAAGCGAGTAGGGAATTTGAAATAAGAAGACCAAAGTTCTGCTGCTTACTGTGTGATCTTTTGGGCAAGTTTATGAACCTCTGAGCCTCAGTTTGGTAATCTGTAAAATGGAGCTAAAGATCGTTAATTCACAGGGTTGTTTTGAGGATTAAGTGGAAGAGAATGTATATGAAAGCCCTTTGTAAATGACAAAGCCTATACAACTATAAACAGCTATTACCATTCTCATCATCATTATAGTTATTATGTCTCCCAACTTGGCTTGAAATTCCATACATAAGAGATTTATTTCAATAACAAGCACATACTTCTGTAATAATCTAAAGGAGGAGCTATCAGTCATTCAAGAGTCAATAGGGGCTTCCCTGGTGGCGCAGTGGTTGAGAGTCCGCCTGCCGATGCAGGGGACACGGGTTCGTGCCTCGGTCTGGGAGGATCCCACATGCCGCGGAGCAGCTGGGCCCGTGAGCCATGGCTGCTGAGCCTGCACGTCCGGAGCCTGTGCTCCGCAACGGGAGAGGCCACAACAGTGAGAAGCCCACGTACCGCAAAAAAAAAAACAAAAAAAAACAAAAAAAAAAAGAGTCAATAGAGCCTAGTTCGTGGTTGTCAACTCTGGCTGCTATTAGAATCACATGGGGAGATTTTATTAATTGATGCCCAGGCCACACGCCTAAGCCATTAAGGCAGAATCTCTGGAGATGGAAGCCAGGCAGGGGTATTTTTTAAAGCTCGCAACCTGGGGCTTCCGTGGCGGTCCAGTGGTTAAGGCTGTGCACTTCTTAATGGTAGGGGATGCAGGTTTGATCCCTTGATCAGGGAACTGAGATCCCGCATGCTGTGCGGTGCGGCCAAAAGGAAAACAAGGCTCACCGAACTGCAGCTGGGATTAAGAGCTGTTGGCAAGTAGGCCCTGAATCCGGGCAGCCCTGACTTCAAATTCCAGGTTAAATTTTGTCTCCTCCTCTCATAGACATAGAGAACAGACATGTGGTTGCCAAGGGGGAGGGGGCTTGGGGGGAAGGCTGGAGTGGGAGTTTGGGTTTAGCAGATGCAAACTAGTATATATAGAATGGATAAATAACAAGGTCCTACTGTGTAGCCCAGGGAACTATATTCAACATCCTGTGATAAACCATAATGAAAAGAATATAAAAAGAATGTGTATATATGTGTAACTGAATCTCTGCTGTACAGCAGAAATTACATTGTAAATCAGCTACACTTCAATAAAAAAAATTATCTCCTCCACTTACTAAGTGTGTGATCTTATTACATACTCAAAACCTCACTTCCCTTATTTTGAAATACAAACAATGGTACCTACATCATAGGGTAGTGGTGAGGATTAAAGGAGTTAATACATGTGAACAACTTTAGCACAATGCCTGGCCCACAGTAAGTGCTATGTGGTGTTCACTAGTTTTGTTTGTTATTTGTAGGCTCTCCTCCAACCTCATCGTGAGGGACCTGTCTTGACCTTAGCAGAGGGAAGAGAAGGTACGGCATGGAGTCTGCTTTATCACCAGTTTTGCTCTGACTTTCTAACTCCAAGCCCCCAGTGGCTGGTCTGTTTACTCAGATGTTCTAATACCTGGAACTTGAATCCCCGACACACGACTTTTACAGCTGGCCCCCTTTAATGAAAATTGGCTTCCCCTAGAGCTCTCAAATGCCCATTTCTCTCTTCAACCTCCAGGCCTACCATGTGCTATGGACTAGTCTTGGTTGTTGCTTGAATAATAAGCCTGTCAATTAGTCCAGATTCCACCTGCCCACTTTCACCTAAGCCTTGCCCAGTCGGGTCCCACCCAACCCAAATCTTGCTTCTGAAGCATTTCTGAAAAGAAAACTCACCAGATTTGTATACTCTCTGTCTTTCTGGAACAAAGGACAGACATAGCACCCCAGATTTCTTACCTAATGGGCAGGTGAGAAGGTAGTAGAAAGAGGCTGGGCATCTCTCTTGAGTGTGTACAATCTACGTCGGTGACGGGCATCTGTAATAACTAAAACTGCCTGAATATTTTTTGTACTCTGTATAAATTTCCTATGGCTGCTGTAACAAATTACCACAAACTTGGTGGCTTAAAACAACGCACATTTGGGGGACTTCCCTGGTGGTCCAGTGGTTAAGACTCCATGCTCCCAATGCAGGGGACCCAGGTTCAATCCCTGGTCAGGGAACTAGATCCTGCATGCCGCAACTAACACCCAGCACAGCCAAATAAATAAATACTTTTTTAAAAAAACACATTTTTTTACAGTTCTGTAGGTCAGAAGTCCAAAATCAGTCTCCCTGGGCTGAACTCAAGGTGTCAGTAGGGCCACGCTCCCTCTGGAGGCTCTAGGGGGTGAATCCAGTCCTTTCCTCTTCCAACTTCTGGTGGTTGCCAGCATTCCTTGGATTGTAGCTGCATCACTCCAATCTCTGCTTCCTTGGTCATATTGCCTCGTCAATGTTATCTCTGACTCCCTCTTATAAGGACACATGTGATTGCATTTAGGGCCCACTCAGACAATCCAGGATAATCTCCCCACCTCAAGAGCCTTATATTAACCACAGCTGCAATATCCTTTTCTGCCATATAAGCTAGCATTCACAGGTTCAGGGGATTCCAACGTGGATAACTTTTGGGGACCATTATTCAGCCTTCCACACACTCCAAGGTGTTTTCTCCTTTAATTCCCCTCAAGCCCTCTGCCTGGTTCCCTCCTGCCTGAGAAATGAAGCCATTCAAGCTTCACGGATTTTGTTCGTGTCTTTTCTGTGTGTGTTTATGGTCTGTTTGCTGTCTGTTATTCGTTTGAATGGCGATTGCAGGACCCTGAGCACCCAGTGGCATGGGAATTTTAGCATTCTTATGAGAGATTCCCCTCCTTTGGCTGTATGGATCTGGGCCTCGCTGGAGCAGGCCCTAAAGGGGCTTAATATTTTGTTTCTCTGGAGAGATTGGATAATTGCTGGCCTGGAGCTTCCTGCCCCTGCCTGAGTCCCATACCCTATCTTTCTGATTCAGTTCCTTCCTGTTAGTACCTACTCCTTAGACATAGCCCAGTAGCCCACTCTGTGCCATGGCTTCTGTGTTGGAGATATTATATCAATAATAGCAGGGGAGAGAGAAAAATCTGATTCCAATGCAGCATTCCGAGTGTGATACTAGGAATCCTAAGGTGTTAAGACCCCACCGAGAAGGGCCCCTGACACAGATGTGAGTTGTGTGCAGGTGGTCAGGAATCCCTGAACTGCCTCTGATAGAATGGCTATCTCAGTTGCCCTAAATCCCCCTGCCCCAAGATGCTCTAGGGCGTAGTACAGGTACGGCAGTTCGTGCACTTGGAGTCCTGGCTTTCTCATTAGATTGCTACATGGCTTTGCCAGGTTACCCTAATCTTCTGAGCCTCAGTTTCTTCTTGTGCTAAAATTGAGAAGGAAGTTACATTAATAATGGAACTCATATTAATAATAGTTATATTAATAACTCATATCATAATGGTAATAACTCATATCATCATAACTCATATCACAATAGCTATATTAACGGGTTGTTGTGAGGATTTGGAGAACAGGATATGTGAAGGGCTTTATAAAATATAAAGCACCGTAACCTGTTCTGGTGGTTATTCTTAGCTCACCAATCACTCAGTCTTTTCCTTCCTTGCCTGCTCTCCAGCTTCCTGCAGGCTATTTCATGCTAATCTTCTGTTTTAGCTAACTCAGTCCTGCTTCTTTCATTGTTTCCTGACCCATTCCTTGCCCTCCACACACAAACACAAGGGAACCATTTGTTTCTCACCTGTTGTTCTGCTTCCAGTCAATCTCTTGCCAGTCATACATTAACAATTAGAAACAAGCCCATTTATAGAGAAGCACTACTTCAAAGGGGGTTTGTTTATCAGCCTTCCAAATTTCTGCCCAATCTAGAGGAGATTTCTCTACTGGATTCCAGCCATTCATGTGGTCAGCCAATACTTACTGAGCATCTACTACGGACCAGGTACTGTGTTAAGCACTAGGCTTACAAGTGAGAATAAGACAGTCCTAGTCTCTGGCCTCAAGGGAGCTCACAGGCTGGTGGAGGGGTCAGACAAGCAAACGAGTGATTCAAGTTTAGTGTGAAGGTGCCATTAGAAGAAAGCACAAAGTTTTGGAGGAGCAGATGAAGGGGCAGCAGACTCAGTGGGTAGGTGTCCTCAAGAGAGGCCTCCCAGTATGGGACTAGTGGATGCAAACTATTATATATAGAATGGATAAACAACAAGGTCCTATTGTACAGCACAAGGAACTATATTCAATATCCTGTGATAAACCATAATGGAAAAGAATATATATATATATATATATATATGTATAACTGAGTCACTTTGCTGTACACCAGAAACTAACACAACATTGTAAATCAACTACACTTCAATAAAAAAAAGGAGAGGCCTTCCAGAGGGGATGATACTCCAGAAGGGGTGATATCTAAGCTGAGGCCTAAACGATAAGTAGAAATTTGGTGAGGTGGAGAAGGAATTTTCCAAGCAGAGGGAATGGCATCCATTCTGGACGAATTGAAAGGACTTTAGTGTCGCAGGAGCGTGGAGTGTAATGAGGGGGCTGGCAGGTGGTGAGCATGGAGGAGGAGGCAAGAGACAGAGGCAGCAGCCTGATCACATTGGTCCATATTCAAAGCCATGTTTTGACTTTACTTCCAGGGAAATAGGAAGCTATTGAAGAGTTTTCAAGAGTGGCACATCATATCTACATTTACAAAATCCTTCTCACAGTTTTATAAGGAACAGGTTGGAAGAAAGCAAGAATTGGATGCAAGGGGACCTGTTGGGAGTCCCATGCAGGGATCCAGATGAGAACATGTGGTGATCCAGATAGGGTGATGGCAGTGGGAATGGAGCAAGTTAGAGCAATGCCAGAGAGTTGCGGATGGTAGGATCACCGGGTTTTGCTTTGTGATCGATCAGATGTGGGCACCAAAGAGGAGGAAGGAGTCAGAGTTCCCAGATTTCTAGTCACCTGCGTGGACAGCAATGCCATGCGCTGGGATAGGGCACAGGTGCAGGGTGGAAGAAAACAGTTCGTTGAGTTTGGGACATGTTGATTTTAAAGTTTCTGTAAAACATCCAAACAGATTTGTGGATATGCAGAACGGAGGATCAGGCAAGGGAGAGGTGTGGCGTCAACTGACCAGGGCTGCTCCCTGGAGCCATGGGAGTGAATAGGATGGCCCACGGAGAGAGCCCAGAGGGGAATGAGGAAAGGAGCTGAGGACAAAACCCCTAGGAACCCCAGTCATTAAGGAATAAGGTGAGGAATGGGAGCCCAGACTCTACCTCGTGGTGAATACATAATAACCATTGCCAAAGGAAATCAAAATAGACTGAGAAGAATTGGCTAGAGATAACTAACCTTCTTTGGGATGGAGAAAAAGAGACACAAGGCTTCAGAAAGGAGGTGAAGCTTGAGCTAAATCATGAAGGATAACTAGGAATTCACCAGAAAGACAGGGGAGGAAAATTTCATTTCAAGAAGAGTAAAGAGCATGTTCAAAATTTCAAAAACAGAAAAAGTCATGGCCTTTGCACATGGAATCTTCCATATTCCACTTAGGTCTTTTTCCCTTATGATCCAGCTGTACATCCTTAACAAATCTTAACATCCTTAATAAATTCCTGTAATAAATCTTAGCCATGAGTATGAAAAAGCAAAAGTGATGATATGCTCAGGAAAGATTTTCTGATTTACAATATAAGTGTCTTACTTTCCTTTTAGATCTGTATTCATGGCTCACTTCATAACCGAGGGAGCCTAGATTCAGGTGCTAAATACATTTCATGCTGCACTCCCACTGAATGGTAGGGACTACTTAGAGTGATGTGTTAAGAAGGAGTCAGGGTGCAAATGGACTCAGTGGTGGAATGCTATGATTGATTATCAATGTCTGCCACGGATGACGGAAAGAGGAGTTATAGTACATGTGCCTTATGTCTATCATGCCGACCTAGACTTTTCCTCCCTTCTTTCACTTCTCCCTCACCGTCTGAACCCTTGGGGGGTGAGGATAGGATCTCACGAATCATGAATTGGCAACTAATTGTGAATTGGCAACTCTCCACTCCTAAAGGACATGGTCTTCATGAGAGAATGAATATTTGCTGAGAACTTATTCACTGATCAGTCACCGACTGAGTATGTACTGTATGCCAGGAACTAAAACCAGCCCCTAGGAATTCCACATAGACTACGTGATTGTTCGCTCAGCCACAGACTTCACTGTGTTGAACCAATGGAGTAAATCCCAAATTCGGGGCTCCATGCTGAAAGAAAGCATGGCTCTTTCATTCTCAGAGCACAGGCAATGTCCAGATTTAACTCTAAGGCACCAGCATGCAGTAAGGGTCTGTTTATTGGGATCTGGTTCTATTTTTTTTACCTTCGCTTATGCTGTGTTTACTGGCCCACTGAACACAGAAAAGAGGAGTGTGTTGTACATGAGAAAGGTGTGAGGGCAGGGGAAAAGTTATTAGAATTACTGGCCTAAGCAGTAAATCTATCTAAAGAGAGAGCATTTGGGGTCTCTGTAAAAAATTTTTTCATTTTTTTTTAATTGAAGTATAGTTGATTTGCAATGTGTTAGTTTCAGGTGTACAGCAAAGTGATTCATATATATATATATATATATATATTCTTTTCAGGTTCTTTTCCATTGTACTTTATTACAAGATATTCAATATAGTTCTCTGTGCTATACAGTATGTCCTTATTGTTTATCTATTTTATATATAGTAGTGTGTATCTGTTAATCCCAAGCTCCTAATTTATCCCTCCCATTTCCTCTTTCATAACCATAAGTTTGTTTTCAAAGTCTGTGAGTCTGTCTCTGTTTTGTAAAGAACTTCATTTGTATCATTTTTTTTAGATTCCACGTATAAGTGATATCACATGATATTTGTCTTTCTCTGTCTGACTTACTTCACTTAGTATGATAATTTCCAGATCCATCCATGTTGCTGCAAATGGCATAATTTCATTTCTGTAAAGAAAACTTTTCACTGCTTTTACTGGGATTGTGAAATTCAGAACCTGTGGTGTAGAAACCTGACTCTGCTGTTACTATTTTCTATACTTATTTTCTGTTTTCTCTTAGGATTTAGTAAAATCCCTTTAGAGAATGGAAGCTACACTAAGGAAAACTAGAAAATGGGACTTTTTTCCATTGTGGGCCTGACTTTTAAAGGCAGAGTGGAAACCCCCCAGAGGATTGAGCACCATGCATTCATTTATTCGTTCATTCATCAAATAGTTAAGTATTTGCATGTGCTAGGCACTGTGCTAGGTGTGAGGGCTCAAAGAGGACTAAGACACATCAAGGAACTTAGATTCTAGTAGATGAGACATTCCTATAGACAAGTAAGTGCATTGCATTATTTTAAATGGTTCAGAGATATAAATATGATCAGGGTAGAGAATGGTATAATAGTTACAGGAAGTAAGGCTAGTTGCTGTAACATATGAACTCCCAAATATAAGGGACTTAACACACAAAAATGTATTTCTTGCTCATGTTCAAGTTTACTGTGGTTCAGCTTGTGAAGGGAGGCTCTACTCCACAAAGTCACTTAGAGACCCAGGTCTGTTCAATCCTCCACTAAAGACCACTAAGCACCACCTAGCTGGCATATAGGGAGAGAGAGGCAGAGTGGAGAAAATAACCTTCTCATAACCATTTTGTGGCAGAAGTGACACAGCATGTGGTCATGTGGCCCCATCTGGATGCAGGAGGGCTGAGAGATCAGTCCAGTGTTATGCTGAGGAGGAGATTTGAAAACAGGGTCTGGTGAACATGTAGCTGGACAGCCCCAGACGGAATGGTCAAATCAATCTGAAAGGGGATGGAGAGCCCTCATAGAGGACATGACCCCTGCGTAGAATATCTAAAGAGAAGTAGGTGTTGAGAGTATTAAAGTGAAATAATGCCATGGAAAAAACGAAACCCCAGAGGATGAAGTTGGGGTTGCTGTTACAACCATATCTTCCCATCATTTAACTTTCTCCCACTCCCTACCCACCTTCTTCTTTCCTACTCATCCTTGAAGTCTCAGTTTAAATATTACTTCCTCCAGGAAAGTCTTACCTGATCAATAGACTGGGAGAAGTTCTCCTGCGATGTGGTCCCAAAGTATCCACTGTTTTTGTTGTAAGTATTCAAATGTCTATTTTTTTCTTATACTGTAAGCACCATAAGGGCAGGGACCATATCCGGTTTTACTCATCATTGTATCTCTAGTGATCAGCACTGTGCCTGTCAACATAGCAGGCCTTTGATAAATATTTGTTGAATGAATGAATCTACCTTCCCAAAGCATCCTCTTACAGCACTTTTGTCAGTCATTCATGCAGTTGATCAGTCAACTGATATTTCATCCTCATTAAGTGCTAGAGGTTCCTTTGTACACTGGAATTAGTGATGAATAAAACACTGTCCTTTTGGTTTGATCATAGTTACCTGTATTCCCATTCCACTGAGAGAAGCGTAGGGTGGCAAACTCATCCTGGTTTGCCCAGGGCTTTCCTGGTTTTAGCACTGAGAATATCATATCCTGGGAGCCCCCCACCAAGGGCTGTGCAATCTGGGACTGTTGGTCACTCTAGAGTAGAGTCTGTTTCTTACCTCTATCCCAGATATCCGGCATTATACCGAGCACATGCTAATTTCTCAATGAACATTTGGTGGGTGGGTTGGTGGATGGATGTAACTGTGGCCTTGGATGAGTGAGTGGATGGCTGGGTGGGTGAATGGATATGTTTGCCTTGGGAACTTTTCAGAATTCGGAGGAAAAGAAAAGTGACACCTGGAGATCTCAAAACACTCAGGAAAGTTCTACTGCAGAGGGCTGGGAAGTAGGGGAACGTCTTCCGGGAGTTGAAAGTAGTAACACTCTCCTTTGGTCACTTCTCTGAATGAGACATATCTTCAGTTTTCTATAGACCCAGAGGTAAGGAGTGATTGGCCACTGAAAGAAAGTCCCAGCTAGGATGACAGGTGTCAGGGTGACCTGACACAAAAAACTCCTCATTCTTCTTGTCCAGTCTCTGGGATTAATATCCCCTGGCTACATTCTCAGGGGAGATCAAGGTATAAATTAATATTTCAAGACCTTAGTTTGAGAAAAAAATGCAACAAGGCTATTGCATGGAGGAGAGATGTGGAGGGGTGAGAAGATAGCCAGAACCTTAGAATAATTGCAGCTAATTATATTTTTAATGATAATGGATAAAATATAGCTAATAAAACTACATTTACTTTTTTCCAGCTCAGATTCCTGGTGGAGAAGAGTCAAAATTTTCAAATAATTATTTTAAGGACATTATAGTAGCTGTGTATTCTTAGGAATACATTCTCTACTGTCTTCTAGAACATTCCTCAGCCCCAGCTCCACCCTTATTCCTCAAAAATGAGACACTTTGGGGAAGTCTTTTTAGATTCCTCCAAGCACTTGGAGTATTTTGTTCATACCCTTTATGGCAGGTCTCCTTGAACAGAACTGTGAGTTATAAATGCCTGTTCTTCCTATTAGGTAGCCACTGCCCTGAGTACAGCTACAGATTCAAGTATCTACCCTGCTACTTATTAGCTGTGTGACTTCCAGCCAGTGACTTTTTTTTTATTTAAATGACGGAAATTTCTTTTCTCACAGTTCTGGAGGCTATTAGTCCAAAATCAAGGTGTCCACAAGCTTAGTTTCTTCTGGGGCCTCTCTCCTTGGCTTCTAGATGACTTATGTCACACTGTGTCCTTCCTCTGTGCACAAGTGCCCCCTTTTGTGAGTTTAGATTTCTCCTTGTGTGTCTAAATTTCCTCTTCCTATAAGGACAAGTGAGATTAGATTAGGGCCCACCCTACTGGCCTTATCTTAACTTCATCATACTTCTGCAAGCCCTATCTCCAAGTACAGTCACATTCTGAGGTACTGCGGGATAGGGCTTCAACATATGACCATGTCAGCCCATAATACTTGACAAAGTAAATACAATTACAAGCCAATCTCACTTATAAACATAGATACAAATATTGGCAAATCAATCCAACAATCAATAAAATTATAAAACCTTAAGACTAAGTTTGGTTTTTCCCCAGAATATATGGCACTTTTAATATTAAAAAAGTCATTCAATTCAATTTGCCAGTTGAAAGGAGAAAATGTAATCATCTCACTAGATACAGAAAATATTTTGTCACCCTCCATTCAAGATATGTCCAGCTCTAGTTACTTAACTTCTCTGAGCTTTAGTGTTTCCTTTTATAAAAGGATAACTTTATTTATCTCAAGGGTTGTTGCGAGGATTAAATGAGATAACATAAAAAATCTAGCACACTGCCTGGCGCAAGTGGGCATTTGACAAATGTTAGTTGTCTCCCTCTTCCCCTTCTTTGAGGAAGGAACTCTGTCTTATTTATGTGTTTTTGGATCTCTGGCACAGAGCTTGGCACACAGAGGGCCTCAAATGTTTGCCAAGCTGAACTATCAAAGAAACATGGTCATGTTGGAGCATGACATTAGGCGAAGTCTCAGTGACTTGGTATAAAATGTTGGAAACAGGAAGAGGAGGCTGGCACAAAACCATTTGCAGAATTAAACACAAGCCATGTCCAATTCATCTATTTCTGTCTTTACTGATTCAGTATTAATCACATTTTCTTTCAACTTGCTATCCTGCCTATTTTTTTAATTTATTTTATTGAAATATAGTCGATTAACAATGTTGTGTTAATTTCAGCTGTACAGCAAAGTGATTTAGTTATACATATATATACACACTCTTTTTCATATTCTTTTCCATTATAGTTTATCACAGGCTATTGAATATAGTTCCCTGTATTATACAATAGGACCTTGTTGTTTATCCATCCTATATACAATAATTTGCATCTGCTAATCCCAAACTCTCAATCTATCCTAACTACATTTTTTTATTCAATTGTTTGTTCCCATTGTACCACTGGCATACTTGTACCTTAAAAGTATCAAGTTATAATAACACCATACACAAAAATAAACTCAAAATGGATTAAAGACCTAAATGTAAGGCCAGACACTATAAAACTCTTAGAGGAAAACATAGGCAGAACACTCTATGACATAAATCACAGCAAGATCCTTTTTGACCCACCTCCTAGAGAAGTGGAAATAAAAACAAAACTAAACAAATGGGACCTAATGAAACTTCAAAGCTTTTGCACAGCAAAGGAAACCATAAACAAGATGAAAAGCCAACCCTCAGAATGGCAGAAAATATTTGCAAATGAAGCAACTGCCAAAGGATTAATCTCCAAAATATACAAGCAGCTCATGCAGCTCAATAACAAAAAAACAAACAACCCAATCCAAAAATGGGCAGAAGACCTAAATAGACATTTCTCCAAAGAAGATATACAGACTGCCAACAAACACATGAAAGAATGCTCAACATCATTAATCATTAAAGAAACGCAAATCAAAACTACAATGCGATATCATCTCACACCGGTCAGAATGGCCATCATCAAAAAATCTAGAAACAATAAATGCTGGAGAGGGTGTGGAGAAAAGGGAACGCTCTTGCACTGTTGGTGGGAATGTAAACTGATACAGCCACTATGGAGAGCAGTATGGAGGTTCCTTAAAAAACTAAAAGTAGAACTATCATATGACCCAGCAATCCCACTACTGGGCATATACCCTGAGAAAACCATAATTCAAAAAGAGTCATGTACCAAAATGTTCATTGCAGCTCTATTTACAATAGCCCGGAGATGGAAACAACCTAAGTGCCCATCATCGGATGAATGGATAAAGAAGATGTGGCACATATATACAATGGAATATTACTCAGCCATAAAAAGAAACGAAATTGAGTTATTTGTAGTGAGGTGGATGGACCTAGAGGCTGTCATACAGAGTGAAGTAAGTCAGAAAGAGAAAAACAAATACCGTATGCTAACACACATATATGGAACCTAAAAAACAAAAAAATGGTTCTGAAGAACCTAGTGGCAGGACAGGAAAAAAGACGCAGACGTAGAGAATGGACTTGAGAACACAGGGAGGGGGAAGGGTAAGCTGGGACGAAGTGAGAGAGTGGCATGGACTTACATATACTACCAAATGTAAAATCGATAGCTAGTGGGAAGCAGCCGCATAGCACAGGGAGATCAGGTCGGTGCTTTGTGACCACCTAGAGGAGTGGGAGGGAGGGAGACGCAAGAGGGAGGAGATATGGGGATATATGTATATGTATAGCTGAATCACTTCGTTATAAAGCAGAAACTAACACACCATTGTTAAGCAATTATACTCCAATAAACATGTTTTAAAAATAAATTAAAAAATAAAATTATGTGTTTATACTTTGTCTCCCCAGCTGAATTTTAATTTACTTGAGTACAGAGAAAGTACTTTATTCATCTTTGTATCACCTATACATAGAATAATTCTTGCCATATAAATACCCATTTGACATTTGTTTGGTTTTTTTTAAACTGTGGAGCTGTTTTCACTTATTTTGACATATCTATGATTGGTGAGAAACTTCTCCCTAATATGAATCTTGTCTCTTCAACTGAATTGAAATTTCTTTCAAGGGAGGAAGCCATATTTCTCCTCTGAGCCCTAACATAGAATTGGAACCATAGTGGGTGCTAATTGCATATTTAATTGACCAATACATATTCTCCTACAATAGAGAAATGTCATTCCACATCATAAAAAACATTTCTGATGAAGTAAAAATATACAAGTTTCTGGTATGGTCCATTCATGTCATACCATGTCAGATAAAATTTGAATCCAGTACAACCGAAGAACAAATACAGTTTACTTTCTTCTGAAAAAAGAATGATGTTACTGTTTTTATACAAATAAAAAAGCAGATCACCCCAAATTCCACCATCCAAAAATAATCAGTGTTAATATTTAGTGAACATCATTTCAGACATCTATGCACATACGCAGAAAAGAGATGGACGGATGGTTAGATAAAAAAGATTTTATGAAAATAGGATCATAGTGTTCAGGGCAGTTTTATTAAAAAGTATTCAATCTAATTTTACTTGAATTTAACAGAAGACTAAAGTGAAACCAAAGGAATTGCTAAACTTTGGATAAATATTATTTCACGTCAAGAGATATTGACTCCACACTATGGAAGACAAGATTATCACCGTTATACTTTCTCTCATCTCCTCTCCCCCAACCTCCAGATTTTTATTAGTTATAACATTACTCTGTCAGTGTTGTTAACAGCTATATGCTGCTTTGCCACCAGCATCGCCCCAGTTATTTAGGGAATATATATGTAGTATAAATATATATTTTTTGGCTGCGCCCAGTTATTTAGGGAATGTATATGTAGTATAATTTCTTTTTGGCCATGCCGCACGGCTTGTAGGATCTTAGTTCCCCACCAGCGATTTAACCTGGGCCCATGGCAGTGAAAGTGCAGTCCTAACCACTGGACTGCCAGGGAATTCCCCTACCTGTACTCTTTTATCATGGCTTATCTATTCCCAGATTTT
Source organism: Neophocaena asiaeorientalis asiaeorientalis (assembly GCF_003031525.2). Lineage (NCBI taxonomy): Eukaryota > Metazoa > Chordata > Mammalia > Artiodactyla > Phocoenidae > Neophocaena > Neophocaena asiaeorientalis. The sequence goes on from NW_020173385.1 coordinate 1,213,810, forward strand.
TTAATTTGATTTTTCTCTTGGTTGGCTGGCTTTCATAGAGGGTTCTGTGAATGCTGTACTCACTGAGTTCTGCCTGTTGCCTTTTTATTTGAAAAAGTAGTTGGCTGGGTATGATGTCTTTGAGTCTCACTTAAACTTTGTCACAACACTTTATAGACCTGCTTCATTCATTGTCTTTTGGTATTGAATATTGCTGTGAAGTCTGAGCCAGGCTGATTTTTCCTTCATATAAATATGCTACTTTTTTTCTGTTTATACACCTGAAGAATAGGGTTTTTTTTTTATCCTTGATGTTCAAAAGCTTACTTACGATAAGTCTCGATATCACTCACACTTATAAATTTTTTCTGGAGCACAGTATGTCCTTTCTGTCTACAGATTTGGTTCTTCTTTCATTTCAGGGAAAGTTTTCTCTGTTATATTCCTAAGTACCTATTCTGCGCAATTTGTTGAATTCTCCATAGACTTTAGGAATCCTAACTAACCTAGTTAGATTGTCATCATTTTCCATGACTATTATCCTGTCTATGATTGAATTAATACCTTTATACTTTAGCTTTGATTCACTATGATTATCACAATACTTCCTTTCAAGTCAGTGATTCTATTTTCAGTCATGGCTATTTTGAGACACACTGTTTCCAATTAATTTATTAGTTCTGAAATAGTTATTATTCTGGTTCTTACTATGTTTCTTTAATTCTGCCATATCCTCTTTTTATTGTTTATTATCTTGTCTTTTAGTTCTTATTTATTTATTTTTGAGGTATGCGGGCCTCTCACTGCTGTGGCCTCTCCCGTTGCGGAGCACAGGCTCCGGATGTGCAGGCTCAGCAGCCATGGCTCACGGGCCCAGCCGCTCCGCGGCATGTGGAATCTTCCCCGACCGGGACACGAACCTGTGTGCCCTGCATTGGCAGGCAGACTCTCTACCACTGTGCCACCAGGGAAGCCCTGAGTTCTTATTTATTGAATTCATGTTTTGGGGGGTTCTAACATGTGAACTACTCAGAATTTTCTTGTTTTCCTTGGGTTGTGTTTTCTTTCATATATTTTTATTTTAATTAAACTTTTTATTAAGATCATTGTAGTTTCACATGCAATTGTAAGAAATAATACAGGGAGAGGGGAGGAGCTTCAATACGGCGGAAAAGTAAGACGTGGAGATCACCTTCCTCCCCACAAATATATCTACATGTGGAACAACTCCTACAGAACACCTACTGAACGCTGGCAGAAGACCTCAGACCTCCCAAAAGGCAAGAAACTCCCCACGTACCTGGGTAGGGCAACAGAAAAAAGAAAAAGCAGAGACAAAAGAATAGGGATGGGACCTGCACCAGTGGGAGGGAGCTGTGAATGAGGAAAGATTTCCACACACTAGGAAACCCATTCGTGGGTGGAGACTGCGGATGTAACAAGCGTTGTATGGAGAAAAAACGTTTAACGAGGACCTAGAAGAACTAAAGAGAAAACAAACAGTGATGAACAACACAATAAATGAAACTAAAAATTCTCTAGAAGGGATCAAAGTAGAATAACTGAGGCAGAAGAATGGATAAGTGACCTGGACTGCTAAAAACTATATAAATAAATAAGTTAATTTTTAAAAAAAGAAATAATACAGGGAGACACTGTGTACTCTTCATCTAGTTTCTCCCAAAGGCAACATCTTGCAAATGATAGTACAAATCACAACCAGGGAACTGACATTGATACAGTTCATCTATTTGATTCAGATTTCTCCAGTTTTACTTCCACTCATTTGTGTATGTGTGTATTTACCTCTATGCAATTTATCATGTGTAGGTTTGTGTATCCATCACGGTAGTCAGGATAGAAAATAGTTCCAACACCACAAGGATCCCTTGTGTTGCCTTTTTAACCACACCTTCTCACCTCACTAAGGAAGGGATTGGCTTTTTTCACTCAGCATAGTTTCCCGAATATCTATCCAAGTTATTGTATCAACAGTCTGTTCCTTTTATTGCTAAGTAGTATTTCATGGTATGGATGTACCACAGTTTGTTTAAGCATTCGCCTGTTGAAGTACATCTGGGTTTTTTCTGGTTTGGGGCTATTATGAGGAAAGCTGCTAGGGTACATTTGTGCGCAGGTTTTTGTGTGAATATAAGTTTTCATTCCTCTGGGATAAATGCCCAAGACTGCAATTGCTCCTCCATATGGATTTAATCTCTTGTTTGCATACTATATTTCTTCTCTTTTCTCCTCTGGTTGTGGTGGTATGTTGGCATGGTAGCCGTGCCATTTCTTTTCCCCTTGCTAATGCTTAACATGGCCAGGTCTGGCCAGAGCTTCTATTTGTTTTGATATAATTTGGTTGAATTCTCCACGACACCCTTCCCAGCATATCTATGATCTTTTCATATTCCTTTCCAAGGTCTTGTTTGAAAGCAGAATGTTCTGTTCAATCCATTATTCTGTAGCTAAAGCTCTGCCTCTCTTGCTGAGGGACCTGACTCTGATCTCTGTCTTCTGATGTCTTATTAAATATCCATACACGGCCCATTTCTACCTGCCAGGGGTATATTCCACTCCCAAAGCTTTGGTTCAATACTCCTAAGAAATAGGGAAGTAAGGAACCTCCATAAAATGACAAGCTCTGACAGCACCCCCTGCCCTGGCTAAGATCCTGCAATAATATGTTGGGACTCTCCTCCTGGAGGTATTCTCTGGACTCTTCCCCAAATGCTCTGTTCTTCAACCCCTCCCCCATCCCCTGCCCATTCCAAACCCCTGTTGACTACTCTCCAAATTGGTGGGGTCTAGTGATATCTTACAGGACTTTGTTGACTTGCCTTTTTCCCTAAGTGCTGCTTCTGGGGGTGGGAACAGAGTTAGGAACCTTGTAACACTGTCCCAAGGTCTTCAATTTCCATCCTTGGCTGTCACTTTTGGCAGTTTATAGTTTGAAGTTTTACTCTTTGTTTGCTGTTATTCAAATTGTTAGTATTTTTTTATTATGATTTAGTTTTTTCACTTTGTTAGGTATTTGACAGCAGTGGTAGTGGATTAAGAGTCTGTAGGTCAGCTTTATTCTATCAGCTTTCCCAGGAAATCTCAGATGGTATTTTTTTTTAAATCTTGTTCGTGCTGAAGGGCCTGAGGCTGGACTTTTAGGAAAGCAAGAAAATATAACAGAGTTGGGAAGTCACTGCATCTAGAACCAGGAAGGGAGGACATAAGTTGGCAGGGCATACCCAAACATGGAGCTGACCTGGGACCCCTAACTGAGTGCGAACCTTCCTTTGCTTCATCGCCCTTACCCAACTCTTTCCTAGTTCTGTCAATTTGCCTCCAAATCCTTTCTCACGTGTGTCCCTTCTTCTCCATCTTATTGTCACTGGCTTTAGTCAAGCCCTCCTCTTTCTCCTGGATTTCTGCAATATTCTCCTAACACAACTTCATGCCTCTAGTTTCTTTCCCATGGAGGCCATCCTCCCCACACTGTCACTGAGTCAATTTCTCTAAAGCACCATTTTGTGTATACCCTCTCCATTCAAAGGCCATCAGAGAACTCCCAATTGAAAAAAGAAAAAAAAAAGAAAAGAAAAGAAAATTAAGTTCAAACTTATTAACATGGTCTACAATAATAAGAGGAGCTAACATTCATATGGTACTTCCTGATGCTGAGAGCATTCTAATGGATTTTTACATATTGAATGATCTCATCTTCAAACCTTTGAGGTTGTTGTTGTAATTATGCTCATTTTGCATATGAGGAAACTGAGGCAAGGAGGTCCCATAATTTCCCTAAGGCCATAGAGTTAGTAAATGGGAGAAATGGGATTCAAATGCTGGTAATATGGCTCCAGAGTCCATGCTCTTAAACTACCTCATGACATTGCATCCCTACAATGCCCTTCATCATCTGCCTTTGTAGCCTTATGACTGTCTCATTACCCTCCATACACCAACATCCTGAGCAAGCGACTTGCTGTTCCCCAAGCACACCATATACTTTCACACCTCTGTCCCTTTTCACATGCTGTTCTCTCCATGGACCACTCTCACTACCTTCTGCCAAACCTACTTGGTAAACCCCCTTCATCATTTTTTCTCCTGCTGTTTTTTACTAAAGTGCAAATCTAATTTTACAGTTGCTGCTTTGCCCTTCAGTGAGGCCCCATTGCCACTAGGATACACCCAGCTTTCTCAGCACAGAAGATAAGGCCCTGCCCAGTCTAGCCCTTACCTACCCTGTAAGTATCATCTTTTCATTTTTCCCTTCACACCTCACATTCCACCCATATCAAACTACTTGAAGTTTCCTGAACACACCATTCTGTTCCGTGCCTCTATGTTTTTGTCCCCCGTTCTTCCTTCTGATTGGAATCCCTGTCCACCTGAAAGACTCCTACATATACTTCAAGATTCAGTGCAATCATCTTCTGTGTGGTGAAGCTTTCCCTGGCTTCTCTTCCCTACCATGTCTTGCCCTGCCCTCTCATCTTTTATTCTCTTCCAGTAGAATTGGCTATTCTCTTCTCAGTGTCACCCATGCACTTTGTACGTTACTTCAATTGTAGCGTTTATCGCACCATTGCACAATTATTTTTTTACACAGCTGTCAGCTATCTCCTTTATAAACCTTCTTGAGGGGAATGGCAGGTTGCTTTATTTCTTTAAAGTTTACTCTAACTTGTACTTAGCACACAACAGACACTTCCAGAATATGTGTCAAATGAGTGAACTTTAATAGCACCAGCATCTAGCACAGTGCTAGGACACAGTAGGCACTCAATAAATATTCGTTTAGTTAACAAATAAATGCCTAAGCCCTTTTCTCACTGTTATGTGCTTTCCTTCTAAGTACTTTCCTACTTCTTCAAACAGATCCTTTAGTAGGAGCCCCCAGTGCCTCTGAGCCAGCCTGTGGGTCTATTTTCCAGAGCAAAAGATTACCTTGAAGGAAATAGCATGACCTGTGGAAGCGTGGCTAGAAGAGAGAGACTGTGTCAAGCTGGCAGGAGCAAACAGGGGTAGAATGTTTGCCAGAACCTAACAGGCTTGGTGCAAAGGTAGCCCTGAAGATAATGGCTTAATCTTTCTAGGGCAATGATTCCCAAACTTCAGTGGACATCAAAATTATTGGAAAATAATTCTCCATAGGTCTCTGCATGTGTTGTGTGTAGAGGCACTGACTTTTAAAGGGTGAGTGCACAGTGAAAATTCTTGGAAGATAGAGATAGTATATCCCTCCAGAACAAAAGACAAGTTTATTTCTCCCCTGTATAATAAAGATAATCTCTCCTCCTAAAGCTCAGGCATGCTTATTGCCCATTATAAAAGATTCAGCTTCCCTAAGCTTGGTGTCCTTCTGTAACACAACCCACTGCATGTGTTTGCATCACTTAGCCCTCTTCGTGTCATCTGTGAGAATTAGGGCATGGGAAACTGACACGGATGCTAACACTCTGGCAAGTGGTACTGCTGAGTAGTAATGATAAGAACCATATAATCTAATAATAATAATAATAGCAACAACAATAACAACTCTTGACTCTGACCCAGGAATTTCTGTCTTCTGCCAGAATCCATGAAACCATGACAGGCAAGCTTGTTAACATGCAAGTAGAGTAAAATCTCACACCCTTCACAGTTCTTGACAAGAATCACGTGAATAGCTTGCTTAAAATGTAGGTTCCTGGTTCTCCCCCAGACCATGATTTGATGATTCTAAAATGAGGCCCAGTAATATGCATTTTTGAAAACTAATTCTGATGTCAGAGATCTTTAGAACTCCCTTGAGAAATACTGTTTTTAGGATTATGCTAGCCTAGATTTGACTATAGACAAGAGACATCACTTCTTGCACAGCTAGAGGTAATCATAGGTTAGCACTGGCAGATTTTCAGGTTCAAAAGAAACTGTTAAAATAGAAAATATCTACTCAGTATAAGAAATATATAAGAGAAAGTTAGGTACTGGCTAGAGTACAATTGAAAGAAATGGAAACACAAGAATAAACTCATACGTGTGTCATTAAGCTCAATTATTTAATCACTGTGTAAATTAAGCTTGAGCTTTTCTTTGTCCTCTAAGAAAAAGTGGGAAGTGGTTCTTACATTCACTCTTAATTCTTTATTGGATTCGTTCCTCCAGCCTGAGTTTCAACAAATATTTATTGAATACCTGTTGTGTGTCCAGCACTGTTCTAGGTGTCAGAAATACAGAGATGAATAAGACAAAGTCCCAACTTTTGTGGCATTTATATTCTAGTGGAGGGACACAGACACTGAACCCATAGACAAGCACCTCACATTTTTTCAGATGGCAAAGAAACTAAAACAGAATAAAGGGATAAAGCCTTGGTGAGTGTTGAGGGACATTTTAGCTATTGTGTCAGAGAAGGCCTGCCTGAGGAGGTAGCATCTGAGCTATGTTTTTTTTTTAATAAATTTATTTATTTTATTTATTTATTATTTTTGGCTGTGTTGGGTCTTTGTTGCTGCGCACGGGCTTTCTCTAGCTGCAGCGAGCAGAGGCTACCCTTCATTGCGGTACAGGGGCTTCTCATTGCAGTGGCTTCTCTTGTTGCGGAGCACGGGCTCTAGGCGCACGAGCTTCAGTAATTGTGGCTCGTGGGCTTCAGTAGTTGTGGTTTGTGGGCTCTGGAATGCAGGCTCAGTAGTTGTGGCGCACGGGCTTAGTTGCTCCACAGCATGTGGGATCTTCCTGGACCAGAGCTTGAACCCATGTCCCCTGCATCGGCAGGCAGATTCTTAACCACTGCACCACCAGGGAAACCCTGAGATATGTTTAAAGGAGACTTTGTAGCTCTAGCTGTCAGTTTCTGCCTGCTAGAGACTTGCCCATTTGTAGGAACTGAAACCCTTTAGCCTTCATGGTAAGCCTCACCTAGCTCCTGCCAAGCTTGAAAACATATCAGGGGCGTCTTCTCACTTGTGGCTGAAGTTCAGACTTAGCCTGCTGCCTGGGCTAATTCATTTTGCACTTATTTATGGAATAGATACCTTGTCAAGACTTATTCTAGGCACTGGGGATAGAGCAGTAAATAAGAGAGACCCTATATTTCCTGGAACTTCTAGTGGCTTCTATGGCAGTTGCTAGCTTGAACTACCCCCTACATACACACATCAGACTAGACTTTGCCTAGTTAAAAGGGGAACTGGATCATGTCATGATTCTCAAGCTGTGGACTTGAATCCTCTTCAAACCAGATCAACCCCTGGAATCCAGACATTTCCACACAAATTTCTGTGATTATCACCACTATGCAAATACTACTGTTCCTGGTCATGAAACTCCAAATTCGCTCTCAAAACCAGTGCAAATAAGACCTGAATTAACCCCATCCTCTTTGATAGGGATAGAGTAGGATAATTAAATAGTTAGTTTAGAAATCCCACTCGGGGATTAAACATAGAAAGGGAATTTTAAGAGAGTTTGGGAGACTGTTGTAAGCTAATGACCACTCAAGAAAAGAATCCAGTAACCAAGCAACAATCTACCTATGTACAAGTTAAAGTATAAGACAGTAGATATGGGGTCTGAATCTTGTTGCATGAAGTCAGGGGGTTAATGGCCCTTGAAGAGTAGCATTTTTGCATGTAGCTAATACAGGAATATAGGCAAAAGCCAAAAGAAACTAGGTGAAAAGGGACATTATACCAAAATCTGAGATGAATTACCACCCTTCTGCTAATATATATATGATTTAAATAGAGCCATGACAGTCCTGGTTAGACCATATATAGTCAAAGGAAGAACTAATGATGTAAGCCTTGACATCTACACAAGAATGAGGAAGAAAGTGGTCTTCTTCCCTCCCCTCTTTTTCTTTGATTATAAAAATATAGCCCCCTTTGTTTCCGGGACTCCCTTCTGTGCTCCCTTTCCTGCCCCTTTGTATGTCTCACAAGTGTCCTGTGCTAATAAGCTCACACTATGCCTCTTGCTGAATTCTTTCTGCACTGAGACAAAAGAACCTGAGCTTCACTAAGTCCTGAGACCTAGTGTGTGGTGTCAATCAAAAGACGGTAAGTTTGAGTCCTCTCCTAAGTCAGGGATTGTGGGTTCAAGTCCCAACTGAAATGCTGTTGGGTTTGAGTCCCATTGGAGGAGTGCGGTTTCACCTTGGACCCTGCAACTTGGACTTTTGGTCAACTCCCTTCTTCAGGTTGTGCCCCATACCCTAGAGGTTCCCTTCTCCCCCTCGCTGCCTGCCACTTTACTCTTTCCTCTCTCCCTGTCAAGGTCCCAACAAGCCTGTTGCTTTGGTTATGACACTGACTCCTAGAAATGCTTCTAGTTGGCTTGCTCATTGCCTGATGATTGAAGCTAAATGAAAACAAAGATAATGGATGCAGCAGTGCTTGCGTCATCAGCTCCTCTCAAGTGAAGGGTTCCTTCCAACCAGGAAGAGCTTGCTCTGGTAACCAGACTTCTCACTTACTCTAATCCCTCTCTTATTAATTTCTGTTACAATGGAATGAGTTTTCTTTCCTGAGACAAATTTCTCAACCATTTTTACAACCTGCTTTGTGGCACCAATTTGTCTTTTCTTAAGGAGAACAAGACCGTGCTCTTTCTGAATGCTTCCCAACAATTATCTCAGTGCTTATTATATGGAAGGCAGCATGCTGGACCTTGGTGGTAGATACAAAGATGGAAATATATTTATGATGTACGAGAAAGAGCACTGGATTTTGGAGTCAGAATACCTGGTATTGTTAAATAACTTCTTAAATTTATAGAAGTCATACAAACACGTCACCAACAACTAGAACAACACAGAGAAGCATAAAGTGAAAAATAAAAGTATTCACCTCTCATTCCCATTTCTCACATATAAGTAATATTTTTTTCTTGTGTAATAGTAATTTTCTGGACATATATACGCATATATGCTTTTCTTGTTTTCCCTCACAAATGGGATTGATATTGTACGTATGATCCTGCTATTTGACTTTTTGCTTCCTATTTATTGAGCATTTTCTCTATCATCAAGAATCTATCACATTCTTTTTAATGATTATATAGTATTCCATTGTATGGATGTACAGTCCCCTATTGATGATCATTTATTTGTTTGAATTGTTTTTATTATAATTAATTTACAATAAACATCTTACTGCTCATATTCTGGTAGAAGACGTAGTATTTGTGTTGGGTAAATTCCTAGATGTGAAACTGCTGGGTCATAGGTGTGCACATTTTAAAATGTATTGCCAAATTGTTCTCCAAAACAATTGTACCAATTTAGTCTCTTGACAACAATAAATGAGAGTGACTATTTCCCAAGAAAATCTGGTTTTGAATTCTTTCTGGTAGCAATGACTTTGAACAAATTACTTAAACTGGTTAAATTTCCATGCCTCCTCTGTATAACAGAGATGATAATGCCATCCTTACAGAATTTTGAGAATTAAACTTAAATAAGATAGTCTCAAAAGGTTAGCACAGAGTTACCAAGTGACCCAATAATTCCATTTCTAGATATATACCCAAGAGAAATGAAAGCACATGACCACACAAAAATTTGCAAATGAATACTCATGGCGGCATTATTCATAATAGCCCAAAAGTAAAAACAACCCAACTGTTCATCAGTTGATGAATTAATAAATAATATGTATATCCATGCAATGGAAAGTTATTTGGCAATAAAAAATAATGAAGTACGGATACATGCTACAACACAGATGAATCTTGAAAATATTATACCATGTAAAGAACTAGTCACAAAAGACCACTTATTGTATATGATCAATTATATGAAATGGCCAGAATAAGCACATTTATAGAGACAGAAAGTAGATTAATGATTGTCTAGGGCTGGGGAGGGAGTGGGGGGAAATGCAGAGTGATTGCTAATGGGTAGGATATTTCTTCTTGGCATGGTGAAAATGTTCTAAAATTGATAAAGGTAATGGTTGCACAGCTCTGTGATATACTAAAAACCATTGATTTGTACACTTTAAATAGATAAGTTGTATGGTAAGTGAATTATATCTCAATAGAGCTCTTGTATAAAAAATATTAAATAACATAATACTTCTGCTTCCAGCCAAGATGGAGTAAGAGGTAACGAATTTACCCTTCCACTTGAAACGTCACTGCCCTTAAAAAATCCAGACAAAATATACAAAACTAGGGTTTTCAAGACACTAGCTATCAAACAATGAACAATAGTGATCCCTGAGAAATGGAAAAAAACAATAAATGAGCCCTAAGGTTGCCAGCTTACTGCTAGAAGAGAGTTTTCAGGTCATGACACAATGAGGGGAAGTCCAGGTGGATCCCAGCACACTTCAAGTTGAGGAGATGGAGCTGACAGTCCAGGGAGACTAAAGTGGCTAGGGTTCATAGGTCAGAGTACTGAAGAGAACAGAGTTGCACAAAAAGAGACCCTGGAAGGTCTTGAAGAGGTTCTCCCTTGAGTATTCAGCAGAGTACTGATCAGTGCATGCATGTGAGGAAACTACCCAAAGCCAGGGAAAAACCCATAAAAAAGGATTAGAGGGAGTATAACATTCATATGGGGCCAAGAATAGTGCCTGTTCCCACCAGCCAGAATTGAATAACTCATAATTCACAAGGCATTCAATAGAGTACTCAGGAAGGTCTTATCTCAGTAATGGGAAATAATTAGCCTTAGACTGAGTACTATTCCAGACTCACATAACAAATCATAAAAGCAAGACCTTTAAGGGTCTAAGTTTTTCCAAGTAACATAACTGTATCCCAGAGTAAACTTCAAGATTTATAAGAATACAAAAATATCTAGCACACAAGAAGGTGAAATTAACAATACCTGGCATCCAATCAAAGCTTATTGGGCATGCAAACAAGCAGGAAAACACAAACCATAATGAGGATAATGATCAGTCAACTGAAACTGACCCTGAACTGACACAGATGTTACAATTAGCAAAGAAGTGCATATGAAAACGTTTATTATAACTGTATTAAATATGTTTAAAGAATTAATTACTGATATAGAAAATGTAAAATAAACCCTAATTGAACTTTAAGAGTTGAAAACTACAATCTGTGAGATGAAAAATACACTGAATGGGGATAACAACAAATTGGACTTGGCACAAAAAAAGATCAGCGAACCTGAAAGGATAGTAATAGAAAATATCCAAAATTAAACATAGAGAAGAGGATTTTAAAGAGTTAAAAGAGCATCAGTGAACTGAGGGACAACTTTAAGCAATTTAAAACATGTGTAATTGGAGTCCCTGAAATCATAAGGGGGGAGGGGTACAGAAAGATATTTGAAAAAATGATAGCCAAAATTTTCAAAATTTGATGAAAAATATAAACCGACAGAATAAGAAGCTCAAAGAACTTCAAGAAATATGAAGAAAACTAAGCCAAGACACATCATAATTAACTCACTTAAAAACAACCAGAGGGGGGAAATAAACAAATTAAATGCTGAGGAAAATGTTAACAGCACCCAGAGGGAAAAAGACACATTATATTCAAAAGAACAGAGAATGAGAACCGACTTGTTATCATAAAAATGCAAACAAGTAGATAGTGGAGCAACATCTTTAAAAGACTAAAAGAAAAAAAAACACCTCTCAATCTAGAAATCTTTGCCCAATGAAAATATCTTTCAAAAATGAAGATGAAATAAAGAATTCTCAGACATACAAGAGCCAAACTAATTCAGCACCAGCAGAACTGGACTATAAGAAATGTTTTTTTAAACTTAATTTTAGTTTATTATACAGCAGGTTCTTATTAGTTATCCATTTTATACACATTAGTGTATACATGTCAATCCCAATCTCCCAATTCATCACACCACCACCACTCCCCCGCCACTTTCCCCCCTTGGCATCCGTACGTGTGTTCTCTACATCTGTCTCTCTATTTCTGCCCTGCAAATTGGTTCACCTATAACACTTTTCTAGGTTCCACATATATGCGTTAATATACGATATTTCTTTTTCTCTTTCTGACCTACTCCACTCTGTATGACAGTCTCTAGATCCATCCACGTCTCTACAAACGACCAATTTCATTCTTTTTTATGGGTGAGTAATCTTCCCTTGTATATATGTACCACACCTTCTTTATCCATTCGTCTGTCGATGGGGATTTAGGTTGCTTCCATCAACCTGGCTATTGTAATACTGCTGCAATGAACATTGGGGTGCATGTGTCTTTTTGAATTATGGTTTTCTCTGGGTATATGCCCAGTAGTGGGATTGCTGGATCATATGGTAATTCTATTTTTAGTTTTATAAGGAACCTTCATACTGTTCTCCATAGTGGCTGTATCAATTTACATTTCCGCCAACAGTGCAGGAGGGCTCCCTTTTTTCCACACCCTCTCCAGCATTTGTTGTTTGTAGATTTTCTGATGATGCCTATTCTAACTGGTGTGACGTGATACCTCATTGTAGTTTTGATTTGCATTTCTCTAATAATTAGTGATGTTGAGCAGCTTTTCATGTGCTTCTTGGCCATAAAGATTCCTTTGGCTATTCAGGGTCTTTTGTGTTTCCATACAGATTGTAAAATTTTTTATTCTAGTTTTGTGAAGAACGCCATTGTTAATTTGATAGGGATTCCACTGACTGTAGATTGCTTTGGATAATATAGTCATTTCACAATGTTGATTTTTCCAATCGAAAAACATGGTGTATCTCTCCATCTGTTTGTATCATCTTTAATTTCTTTCATGAGTGTCTTAAAGTTGTCTGCATACAGGTCTTTTGTCTCCTTAGGTAGGTTTATTCCTAGGTATTTTATTCTTTTCATTGCAATTGTAAATGGGAATGTTTCCTTAATTTCTCTTTCATATTTGTCATCCTTAGTGTATAGGAATGCAAGAGATTTCAATGCATTAATTTTGTATCCTCAACTTTACCAAATTCTTTGATTAGCACTAATAGTTTTCTGGTGGCATCTTTAGGATTTTCTATGTAGAGTATCATGTCAAGTTCCTGATCTTGGAGGAAATGCATTCAGTTTTTCACCATTGAGAATGATGTTTGCTGTGCGTTTGTTATATATGGCCTTTATTATGTTGAGGTAGGTTCCCTCTATGCCCACTTTCTGGAGAGTTTTTATCATGCATGGGTACTGAATTTTGTCAAAAGTTTTTCTACATCTATTCATATGATCATATGGTTTTCATTCTTCAATTTGTTAATATGGTGTATCACATTGAATGTTTTGCATATATTGAAGAATCCTTGCACCCCTGAGATGAATCCCACTTGATCATGGTGTATGATCCTTTTAATGTGTTGTTGGATTCTGTTTGCTAGTATTTCGTTGAGGATTTTTGCATCTATATTCATCAGTGATATTCGTCTGTAATTTTCTTTTTTTGTAGTATGTTTGTCTGGTTTTGGTCTCAGGGTGATAGTGGCCACATAGAATGAGTATGGGAGTGTTCCTTCCTCTGCAATTTTTTGGAAGAATTTGAGAAGGGTTGGTGTTAGCTCTTCTCTAAATGTTTGATAGAATTCACCTGTGAAGCCATCTGGTCCTGGGCTTTTGTTTGTTGGAAGATTCTTAAACACAGTTTCAATTCCATTACTTGTGATTGGTCTCTTCATATTTTCTATTTCTTCCTGGTTCAGTCTTGGAATATTATACCTTTCTACGAATTTGTCCTTTTCTTCCAGGTCGTCCATTTTATTGGCATAGAGTTTCTTGTAGTAGTCTATTAGGATGCTACATATTTCTGTGGTGTCTGTTGTAACTTCTCCTTTTTCATTTCTAATTTTATTGATTTGAGTCCTCTCCCTCTGTTTCTTGATGAGTCTGGCTAATGGTTTATCAATTTTGTTTATCTTCTCAAAGAACCAACTTTTAGTTTTATTGATCTTTGCTATTGTTTTCTTTGTTTCTATTTCATTTATTTCTGCTCTGATCTTTGTGACTTATTTCCTTCTACTAACTTCGGGTTTTGTTTGTTCTTCTTTCTCTACTTCTGTCTCTACATATTATTTTATTTCCTCTTTGATTTCTTCAGTGATCTCTTGATTATTTAGTAATGTATGGTTTAACTTCAATGCATTTGTGTTTTTTACGTTTTTTTCCCTGTAATTGATTTCTAATCTCATAGCATTGTGGTTAGAAAAGATGCCTGATATGATTTCAATTTTCTTAAATTTACTGAGGCTTGATTTGTGACCTAAGATGTGTTCTCTCCTTGAGAACGTTCTCTGCGCACTTGAGAAGAAAGTGTAACCTGCTGTTTTTAGGTGGAATATCCTATAAATAACAATTAAATCTATCTTGTCTACTGTGTCATTTAAAGCTTGTGTTTCCTTATTAATTTTCTGTTTACATGATCTGTCCATTGGCATAAGTGAGGTGTTAAATTCCCCCACTATTGTTGTGTTACTGTCGATTTTGTGTTTTACAGATGTTAGCAGTTGCCTTATGTAGTGAAGTGCTCCTATGTTGGGTGCATATATATTTACAAGTGTTATATCTTCTTCTTTGATTGATCCCTTGATCATTATGTACTGTCCTTCCTTGTCTCCTGTAGATAGCATATATATGGGTCTTGTTTTTGTATCCATTCAGCGAGCCTGTGTCTTTTGGTTGGAGCATTTAATCCATTCACGTTTAAGGTAGTTATCGATATGTATATTCCTATTACCATTTTCTTAATTGTTATGGGTTTGTTTTGGTAGGTCCTTTCCTTATCTTCTCTTTCCCACTTAAAGAAGTTCCTTTAGCATTTGTTGTAGAGCTGGTGTGGTGGTGCTGAATGCTCTTAGCTTTTGCTTGTCTGTAAAGCTTTTGATTTTTCCATTGAACCTGAATGACATCCTTGCCAGGTAGAGTAATCTTGGTTGTAGGGTCTTCCCTTTCATCACTTTAAATATATCATGCCACTCCCATCTGGCTTGTAGAGTTTCTGTTGAGAAATCAGCTGTTAACCTTATGGGAGTTCCCTTGTACGTTATTTGTCATTTTTCCCTTGTTGTTTTCAATAATTTTTCTTTCTCTTTAATTTTTGTCAATTTGATTATGATGTGTCTCAGCATGTTTCTCCTTGGGTTTATCCTGCCTGAGACTCTCTGTGCTTCCTGCACTTGGGTGGCTATTTCCTTTCCCATGTTAGGGAAATTTTCGACTATAATCTCTTCAAATACTTTCTCAGGTCCTTTCTCTCTCTCTTCTCCTTCTGGGACCCCTATAATGTGAATGTTGTTGCATTTAAGTTGTCCCACAGGTCTCTTAGGCTGTCTTCATTTCTTTTCATTCTTTTTTCTTTATTCTGTTCCACAGCAGTGAATTCCACCATTCTGTCTTCCAGGTCACTTATCCGTTCTTCTGCCTCAGTTATTCTGCTATTTTTTCCTTTTAGTGTATTTTTTAACATCTATATTATAGTATAATTACTTTACAGTTGTGTGTTAGCTTCTGCTTTATCTTTCTTATGTATTTTTCATTTCAGTTATTGTATTTTTTATGTCTGTTTGTTTCTTCCTTAATTCTTCTAGGTCTTTGTTAAACATTTCTTGCATCTTCTTGAGATCTTTGCCTCTATTCTTTTTCCGAGGTCCTGTATTATCTTCATTATCATTATTCTGAATTGTTTTTCTGGAAGGTTGCCTATCTCCATTTCATTTAGTTGTTTTTCTGGGGTTTTATCTTGTTCCTTCATCTGGTACTTAGCCCTCTGCCTTTTCATCTTGTCTGTCTTTCTGTGAATGCGGTTTTTATTCCACAGGCTGCAGGATATTCATTCTTCTTGCTTCTGCTGTCTGCCCCCTGGTGGATGAGGCTATCTAAGATGCTTGTGAACTATAAAAAATGTTAAAGAAAGTCCTTTACAACGAAGGAAAATGATACGAAATGGAAATATCGAATGAAAAAAAAAGAAATAAGTAGCACCGGAAATGGTAAATACTTGAATTAATATATAATGTTTTCCTTATTATTTAATTCTATTTAAAAGACAACTGAGTTTTTAAACAAAAATAATAACAGTGTATTGTGGGATTTATAGCTATAAACAATAATATAAACAATATGTGTGACAATAATGCAAAAGTCAAGAAAGGAGAGATAAAAATATACTATTTTAAGGTTCTTATAGTATCTGTGAGGTGGTATAACATCCTTTAAGGTAGATTGTGAAAAGTTAACGATGAATAAAACAACCAGTAACATAACAAAACAAAGTATTATAGCTAATAACATCTCAAAGGAGGTAAAATGGAAAATTTTAATGTACTAATCCAAAAGGAAAGTAGAAAATATGAACAGACAAATCACAAGTAATGAAATTTAAAATGTGATTTAAAATCTTCCAACAAACAAAAGCCCAGGACCAGATGGCTTCACAGATGAATTCTATCAAACAATTCAAAAAGAGCTAACACCTATACTTCTCAAACTCTTAGAAAATAGAGGGAGGAACACTCCCAAACTCATTTTACGAGGCCACCATCACCCTGATACCAAAACCAGACAAAGATGTTGTAAAAAAGAAAAATTACAGGCCAATATCACTGATGAATATAGATGTAAAAATCCTCAAGAAAATACTAGCAAACAGAATCCAACAGCGCATTAAAAGGATCATATATCATGATCACATGGGGTTTATCCCAGGAATGCAGGGATTCTTCAATATACTCAATTCAATCAATGTGATACACCATATTAACAAATCAAAGGACAGAAACCATATGATCATGTCAATAGATGCAGAAAAAGCTTTTGACAAAATTCAACACCCATTTATCTTAAAATCTGTGCAGGAAGTAGGCATAGAGGGAACTTTCCTCAACATAATAAAGGTCATATATGACAAACCCATAGCAAACATCATTCTCAATGGTGAAAAATTGAAACCATTTCCTCTAAGATCAGGAAAAGCACAAGGGTGCCCACTCTCCCCACTATTATTCAACATAGTTTTGGAAGTTTTAGCCACGGCAATCACAGAAGAAAAAGAAATAAAAGGAATACAAATTGGAAAAGAAGAAGTGAAACTATCACTGTTTGCAGATGACATGACACTATACGTAGAGAATGTTAAAAATGACACCAGAAAACTACTAGAGTTAATCAATGAATTTGGTAAAGTAACAGGATACAAAATTAATGCACAGAAATCTCTTGCATTCCAATACAATAAGGATGAAAAATCTAAAAGAGAAATTAAGGAAACACTCCCATTTACCACTGCAACAAAAATAATAAAATACTCAGGAATAAACCTACTTAAGGAGACAAAAGACCTGTATGCAGAAACCTATAAGACTGTGATGAAAGAATTGAAAGATGTTAAAAACAGATGGAGAGATATACCATGTGCTTGGATTGTAAGAATCAACATTGTGAAAATGACTCTACTACCCAAAGCAATCTACACATTCAAGGCCATCCCTATCAGACTACCACTGGCATTTTTCACAGAGCTAGAACAAAAACTTTCACAATTTGTATGGAAACACAAAAGACCTCAAATAGCCAAAGCAAACTTGAGAAAGAAAAACGGAGCTGGAAGAATCAGGCTTCCAGACTTCAGACTATACTACAACGCTACAGTAATCAAGACAGTATTTTATTGGCACAAAAACAGAAATATAGATCAATGGAACAGGATAGAAAGCCCAGAGATAAACCCACGCACATATGGTCACCTTATTTTTGATAAAGGAGGCAAGAATATACAATGGAGAAAAGACAGCCTCTTCAATTAGTGGTGCTGCGAAAACTGGACAGCTACATGTAAAAGAATGAAATTGGAACACACCCTAACACTATATAGAAAAATAGACTCAAAATGGTTTAAAGACCTAAATGTAAGGCCAGACAATATAAAACCCTTAGAGGAAAACAGAGGCAGAACACTCTATGACATAAATCACAGCAAGATCCTTTTTGACCCACCTCCTAGCTAAATGGAAATAAAAATAAACAAATCAGACCTAATGAAGCTTAAAAGCTTTTGCACAGCAAAGGAAACCATAAACAAGACGAAGAGACAACCCTCAGAATGGGAGAAAATATTTGCAAATGAAGCAACTGACAAAAGATTAATCTCCAAATTTTACAAGCAGCTCATGCATCTCAATATCAAAGAAACAAACAACCCAGTCCAGAAATGGGCAGAAGACCTAAATAGACATTCCTCCAAAGAAGATACAGAGATTGCCAACAAACACATGAAAGGTTGCTCAACATCACTAATCGTTAGAGAAATGCAAATCAAAACTACAGTGAGGTATCACCTTACACTGGTCAGAATGGCCATCATCAAAAATCTACAAACAGTAAATGCTGGAGAGGGTATGGAGAAAAGGGAACCCTCTTGCACTGTTGGTGGTAATGTAAATTGATATAGCCACTATGGAGTACAGTATGGAGGTTCCTTTAAAAACTAAAAATAGAACTACCATAGGACCCAGCAATCCCACTACTGGGCATGTACTCTGAGAAAACCATAATTCAAAAAGAGTCATGTACCACAATCTTCACTGCAGCTCTATTTACAATAGCCAGGACATTGAAGCAACCCAAGTGTCCATCGACAGATGAATGGGTAAAGAATATGTGTCACATATATACAATGGAATGTTACTCAGCCATGAAAAGAAACAAAATTGAGTTTTTTGTAGTGAGGTGGATGGACCTAGAGTCTGTCATACAGAGTGAAATAAGTCAGAAAGAGAAAACGAATACCGTATGCTAACACATATATAGGGAATGTAAATATATATATGTATATATGGTTCTGAAGAGCCTAGGGTCAGGACAGGAATAAAGATGCAGATGTAGAGAACGGACTTGAGGACATGGGGAGGGGGATTGCTAAGCTGGGATGAAGTGAGATAGTGGCACTGACATATATACACTACCAAATGTAAAATAGATAGCTCGTGGGAAGCAGCTGCATAGCACAGGGAGATCAGCTCTGTGCTTTGTGACCACCTAGAGGGGTGGGATAGGGAGGCTGGAAGGGAGAAGCAAGGGGGAATGGATATGGAGATATATGTATACATATAGCTGATTCACTTTGTTATACAACAGAAACAAACACATTTTAAAACAATTATACTCCAATAAAGATGTTAAAGAAAAAGCAATACCCAACTATATTTGCTGCTTATAAGAAACACACATTAAATATAATGATACAAAGTGGTTAAAAGCAAAAGGATGGAAAAAATATACCATGGTAAACCTAGTCAATAGGAATCTGGTATGGCTATTTATATCAGATAAAATAGATTACAGAGCAAAAGATATTACTAGGAATAAAGAAGTTCATTTCATAGCGATACAGGGTTCATTTCATCAGGAGGAAATAATATTCCTAAATGTTTATACATCTAATAAAAGAGCTTCAAAATACATGAAGTTGTATAACTGATTTACTTTGTTATAAAGCAGAAACTAACACACCATTGTAAAGCAATTATACTCTAATAAAGAGGTAAAAAAATATACATGAAGTGAAAACTGATAGAACCACAAGAACAAATAGACAAATTCTTAATTTTGGTTGGAGATTTCAATACACTTCTCTCAACATTTGGACAAAAAAAATTAGTAAGTTTATGGATTTGAACAGCACCATCATGCAACTTGTTCTAATTAACATTTCTGGAACAGTCATATATATTTACTATATTCAAAGAAATAAGAGAAACCTTAAGAAAATTAAAAGGATTCAATTCATACAAAGTATGTATTCTTTTAATGGAATTAAATTTGAAATCAATAGCAAAAATATATCTGGAAAATCTCCCAATATTTGAAAACAAAATAGCACTTTTCCAAATAACCCATGAGCCAAAGAAAAATCTTATGTTAATTAAAACATTTTAATCTTAATGAAAAGGAAAACAAAACATAACAAAATTTCTGGGATGCTGCTAGAGCAGTACGAAGTGGGAAATTTATGGTAATAAAACAGCTATATTAGAAAAGTACAAAAGTCTAAAGTCAATGACCTCAGCTTCAACCTTAAGAAACTAGAAAAAGAAGAGCAAATTAAACCCAAAATAAGCAGCAGAATGGAATATAATAATGATCAGAGTACAAATTAATGACAGGAAACAGGGGGAGAGTAGAGAAAACTCAATAAAACCAAAATCTCATCCTTCAAAAAGATCGATAAAATTGTTAAACCTCTAGCCAGGCTAACCAGGAAAACAGACAGAAACCATGCATTACTAATACCAGAAATGAAAGAGGTGAAATTACTATAAGTTCACCAAATATTAAAATGATAGTGGAATATTATGAACAACTATATACCCATAAATTTGACAATTTAAATGAAACACAAATTCTTTGAAAGAAACAAACTACTAAAGCTCATATAAGGTAAATTAGATAACCTGAGTAGCCCCATATTAATTAAATTAAATTGATAGTTACAAACCTTCCCAGTGAGGAGAGGTGGACAAGAAGATGGAGTATGAAGACCCTGAACTCACCTCCTCCCATGGATGCACCAACTTGCAGAGCAACTTTCTCTGAAAACTAGCAGAAAAAATTTTTCCATGAGTAAAGACATAAAAAAGGAAACACAACAAGACAAATAGGGGGGCAGAGATGCAATATAGTCAGTAACCACACCTCCAGGTCAGCAACCCACAATCAAGAGGAATATCACAAATGTAAAGGGCCTCCACAAGAAGCGAGGGGTCTGAACCCAACATTGAGCTCCCCAGTCCTAGGGTTCCACACCAGGAAAATGAGCCCCCAGAATGTCTGACTTTGAATACTAGCAGGGCTTAGGTTTGGGAGAGGAAGAGGGCTGTAGAAAACAGAGACTCTGCTCTTAAAGGGCGTATACAAAATCTCACATGCTCCAAGTCCCAGTGCAGAGGCAGTAGTTTGAAAGGAGCCTGGATCAGACCCACTTACTGATCTTGGAGAGCCTCCCAGAGAGGCAGGAGGCAATTGGGACTTCCCCTGGGGACAGAAACACTGGTGGCAGTCATTTTGGAGAGTGTTCTACCATGATAACACCAGCACTAGCAAACACCACTTTGGAATCTTCCCTCTAGCCTCTCAGTGCTAGGATATTGCCTGCCCACCAGCAGGCTGGCACCAACCCCAAGACCCCAGGCCATGCAGACAGTTGCACAGGGATCTGGACCCAACCTCCAGCAGGCCAGCACCAGTCCCATGCCTCCACAGGACATGTGGCAAACCACATTGGAAGCCTACCTCACACTCCAGCAGGGCCACAGCTACTGCAAAAGCCAAGAGCTCACAGCCAACCATGCTGAGGTCCAGTGCTACCCACCAGCATGCCCATGGTAGTCAGCACCACCATAAAAGCAAGGCTCACACAGCCCACATGGGGGCACCCCTAAAGCATATAGTTTTGGTGGAAAGAAGGGAACATGTTGCTGGACCTCATAGGACATCTTTGACATAAGGCCACTTCTTCAAAATCAGGAAATGTCACTGACCTACATAATACATAGACAAAAATACCAAAAAAAAAAAGGCAAAATGAGGAGACAGAGGAATATGTTCCAAATGAAGGAACAAAACAAAACCATGGAAACAGGAGTAAATGAAATAGAGGTAAGAAATCTACTCATAAAGAGTTCAAGGTAATGATCATAAAGATGCACACTGAACTCAGGAGAAGATTGGATGAACACAGTGAGAATTTCAAAAAAGAGTTAGAAAATATAAAGAAGAACCAAACATAGCTGAAGAACACAATAACTAAAATAAAAAATACACTAGAAGGAATCAACTGTAGATTGATTCCTTGATTCTGTTTCAACAGAAACAAATCAGTGAACCAGAAGACAAAGTAGTGGAAGTCACCCAAACTAAGCAGACAAAACATAAAAGAATTTTTAAAAAGATAGTTTAAGAGACCTCTGAGGCATCATCACACATACTAATATTTTCATCATAGAGGTTGCAGAAGGAGAAGAGAGAGAAAAAGGGACAGAGACTTATTTGAAGAAATAATAGCTGAAAACTTCCCTAACCTTTGGAAGGAAAAAGACATCCAAGTTCAGGAAGCACAGAGAGTTCTAAACAAAATGAACTCAAAGGGGTCCATACCAAGATACATTACAATTAAAATGGTAAAAGATAAAGAAACAATCTAAAAAGCAGCAAGAGAAAAGCAACTTTTAACTACATTCAAGAACTCCCATGAGACTAGCAGCTTACTTTTTAGGAGAAACTTTGCAGGCCTGAAGAGAGTGGCACAATATATTCAAAATGATGAAAGGAAAAAAACCTACAACCAAGAATATTCTACCTGGAAAAGCTATCATTCAGATTTGGAAGACAGATAAAGATTTTTACAGAAAAGCAAGACATAAATGGGTTCAGCATCACTAAACCAGCTTTATAAGAAATGTCAAAGGGACTACCCTAAACAGAAGAGAAAAGGCCACAAATAGAAATATGAAAATTATGAAAGGAAAAACCTCACTGGTGAAGGAAAACATACAGTACTGGTAGTAGATCAACCACGTATAAAACTAGTAGGAAAGTTAAAAGACAAATGTAGAAAAATTATCTATATCCATAATACATAGTTAAATGATACACAAAACAGAAAGTTGTAAAATATGATGTCAAAAACATTAAACATGAAGGGGAGGAGTAAAACTGTAGGGTTGTTAGAATGTGTTTGAACTTAAGAGATCATCACCTTAAAATATGTGGCTGAAAAAAAAATATGTGGCTGAATGGATAAAAAAAAAGACCCATATATATGCTGCCTACAAGATACTCACTTCCAATCTAAAGACACACACAGAGTGAAGAGATGGAAAAAGGTATTCCATGCAAATGGAAATGAAAAGA
>NW_020173386.1:0-917 GCF_003031525.2 Neophocaena asiaeorientalis asiaeorientalis
TTTATCTTTATTTTATTTTATCCTCTTTCTTTCTTTCTTTCCTTTTTTTGTTCTCTCTTTCTTTCTACTTTTTCTCCCTTTTATTCTGAGCCGTGTGGAGGACAGTCTCCTGGTGCTCCAGACAGGCATCAGGGCTGTGCCACTGAGGTGGGACAGGCAAATTCAGGACACTGGTCCACAAGAGACCTCACAGTTCCACGTAATATCAAACGGTGAAAACCTCCCAGAGATCTCCATCTCAACACCAACACCCAGCTTCACTCAACGACCAGCAAGCTACAGTGCTGGACACCCTATGCCATGCCAAACAACTAGCAAGACAGGAACACAGCCCCATTCATTAGCAGAGAGGCTGCCTAAAATCATAATAAGGCCACAGACACCCAAAAACACACCACCAGACGTGGACCTGCCCACCAGAAAGCCAAGATCCAGCCTCATCCACCAGAACACAGGCACTAGTACACTTGACCAGGAAAACTACACAACCCACTGAACCAATCTCAGCCACTGGGGACAGAAACCAAAAACAACGGGAACTACGAACCTGCAGCCTGCGAAAAGGAGACCGCAAACACAGTAAGATAAGCAAAATGAGAAGACAGAAAAACACACAGCAGATGAAGGGGCAAGGTAAAAACCCAGCAGACCTAACAAATGAAGAGGAAATAGGCAGTCTACCTGAAAAAGAATTCAGAATAATGAAAGTAAGGATGATCCAAAATGTTGGAAAGAGAATAAAGAAAATGCAAGAAGCATTGAACAAGGACCTAGAAGAACTAAAGAGGAAACAAGCAATGATGAACAACACAATAAGTGAAATTTAAAATACTCTAGATGGGATCAATAGTAGAATAACTGAGGCAGAAGGACGGTTAAGTGACCTGGAAGTTAAAATATTGGAAATAACTACTGCA
>NW_020173387.1:0-43410 GCF_003031525.2 Neophocaena asiaeorientalis asiaeorientalis
TGTCTTTTTTAACTTTTTTTTTTTTCATTTTCAGCTCTATTTCATTTTATCCTATGGGAAGGAGCCAAAATAAAGTTGCCACACACAGGGTCTTAATATTTGAGCAGATATGAAAGAAAAGTCCATATCTAGGTCTCTTGGGTCTTATTTTCATGTACACAGTGTAGCTTATTTAATATAGACCTTATATACCATATATTCATTTAAGTAACCTGACCTCAACTTACTGCTATGTAAGCAATTTGAAGGGGGGACTCACAGTTATTAAATGGCTACCATGTGCCAAGCAATGTGCTACAAACTTTCACATATATTATCAATTTAATCTCTAGAACAAGGTTGTGAGGAAGGTATTCCTATTCCATTTCACAGATGATAAAACTGAGGCAGCTCGACAAGGTTAAATAACCTTCGGTGCCAGCATATGAGCCAGGATTTGCATCCATATCTGTTGGACACCAGGGCCCACACTGTCACCATTATCCTAAACAGACTGAGTAAAGCTCTGCAGAGATTTAGAATTTCAAAGTGACCACCTGAAGAGCACATTATTACAGGCGAATTGACCTGACCTATTATCTTTACCCTGTATCCCAGCAGAGTGCCCACTTCCCAAAAAAACACAAAATTACTTCATGGTAGCTATGATCTCTTTTAATATATCAGCAACATCTCCTTTCCTCATTTCAGTATAAAAAACAAAACAGCCAATAAAACCGCCTGTGAGCTTTCTTTCTTTTTTTTTTTTTTACAAGAGTCTTGCTGCATCCGTTTTCAGCTGAAAAACATTACCCGTTGCTTTTCATTCAGCTCTTTCATAAAAAATCATAATTTCACTGATTAAAGATGAAATCATGTTTATTCTTATCTTCCAAAAACACTGCTTAACGTACTTAAAATCCCCTTCACGGCAGCCATGGGCCAAGGGGGTGGGGCGCGGGGTGGGGGCAGGCAGCAGCGGGAGCGGTTCTGAGCAGGTGATGGGGTGAGCTGTGGCCACCTTGTGGCTAATTGCTGAGGGGAGCACTGGCCCTCCACCAGCAACTCAAGCATTTCTGTGACTACAAAAGGGACAAAGGCAGCAAGCCCCACCCTTCAGTCCCTGGCATCTGCAAACTCGCTTCTTATTCTTCATTTACTTCTGAGGGCAGTGAATGGGCGTTCACTGACCAGAGCCACGCTCTCCATGATGGGAGAGAGAGAGAAGCAGCACAGCTTCATAAAGTTCTGCTACAGTCATTACCTTTTTAAAGTTTCATAATTTAGTGGTAGATGCAGTCTCTAAGGGGCATTTAAAGGGGCATTTCAAAGCAAATTAAAATTTCTACTCATGGCTGCTAAGGACTCAAAGTCTGCTCATCACTGAGGACAACTGTTTTCTAGAACTAGCTGTGTGTTATTTGCCTGTGATCTGAAATAAGAATATGCTGTGCACGAATGTGTTACACAGTCATCCTAAAATAAATTAATTTGCTTCTAAATGTCAGCTAGAGACAGAGAATCACTGCGCCTGTGTGGAAAGTCACCGGCTGGGGGAACAGAGAATCTGGCTTCCACCACACCCTCCACCACTAACTAGCAATGTGATTTTAACCTTTCATCCTCATTTTCCTAATCTATAAAACAAGAGATTACAAGATCAGTAGGTTTTCAAATATTTTTAGCAGTGAAACCTTTTTTTCTCAGAGTTTCCAGAATCCTAATATACCAGTGATCAAAAGGCAGCTGCTCTGACTACGTCTGGACAGGCAGGCCAGACTCACCCACCACCACCATCCCCTCCTTCTGTCCCCAGCCCAAGCCCCTTAACTCACCTCTGCAGAATCCTGGACGTCAGGACTTGAAGATCATCGGACCAAGTGATTTCTAAAGTCCCTTTGTGCCCCAAGTGTCTATCAGGCTAAGTGGCCAAAGTTTTTAAAAGCAAACATTTTATGAAGACACTTGATAGAAATACGCCAAACCTATCAGCCTGGTAGGGAAAAGATTATACACAATGAGCAATCAGAGAACAATTTAATTCTCTGTGTTAAGGTCTGTGGCCCTGGCTTAGGATACAAGAGAAGGTCCTTTGAAGAGCACTGGATGAATCACTCTTACAAAGTACCCTGAGTACTTGTGGGCCAGGCAGAATCACTGAGTGTTCCCTCCAGTAGCCACTTTCATTGGCCTTGTGGTGGCCCCCGCAGGACACGTGAACTGGGCACAGATAAGGCCCGATCCATCAGTGTTGCTCTTCACTCAGAGCCAATGCCTGTGCTGATGCCTCTTTTAAATCCAGTGCTTTCCCTACCCAACCGGCAACTGCTGCCTTTATTAATGGCTGTTTTCCTGTCTGAATGATAAAATGGGTTTTCATTTGCTCTTTAGCCCCAAAACCTCATTATCGACTCACTTAGGGTGGGGAGAACCATATACTCTTTTGATGGGCTCTGAGGCCCCGAGAGAGAGTGATATGAGAACAAGATCAACAGAGACTTGATGGAAATTAGCAAAATTTCTCCAGTTGAAAATATATCTACCATACCATTGAAGTAAATTAAAAATATTTTTCAAAACATTACAATGAATTAGGGAAATGCAAATCAAAACTACAATGAGGTATCACCTCACACTGGTCAAAATGGCCATCATCAAAAATCTACAAACAATAAATGCTGGAGAGGGTGTGGAGAAAAGGGAAGCTTCTTACACTGTTGGTGGGAATGTACTCAATAAATTGGTACAACCATTATGGAAAACAGCATGGAGGTTCCTTAAAAAACTAAACATAGAACTACCATATGATCCAGCAATCCCACTCCTGGGCATATATCCAGAGAAAACCATAATTTGAAAAGATACATGCACCCCAGTGTTCACTGCATCGCTATTTACAATAGCCAAGACATGGAAGCTACCTAAATGTCCAGTGACAGAGGAGTGGATAAAGAAGCTGTGGTACATATATACAATGGAATATTACTCAGCCATAAAGAAGAGTGAAATAATGCCATTTGCAGCAACATGGATGGACCCAGAGACGGTCATACTGAGCGTAGTAACTCACACAAAGACAAATACCATATGATATCGCTTATATGTGGAATCTTAAAAAAATGGTACAAACGAACTTATTTACAAAACAGAAATACAGTCACAGATGTAGAAAACAAACTTATGGTTATGGAGGGGATGGGGATGTGGGCGGGAAGGTGGGGAGGGAAAATTTGGGAGATTGGGAGTGACCTATACACACTACTATATATAAAATAGATAACTAATAAGTACCTACTGTGTAGCACAGGGAACTCTACTCAATACTCTGTAATGACCTATATGGGAAAAGACTCCGAAAAAGAGTGGTTACACATATAAGTGACTCACTTTGCTGTACACCTGAAACTAACACAACATTGTAAATCAACTATACTCCAATAAAACAATTTTTTAATTACAATGAATTCATTCAATAATTAACTCAGGCAATTTTTACTGTGCATTGACTCTGGTCCAGGCACTGAGTTAGGTGCCAAGGATACCATGAAGAGTTCTAAGACACTGTCCCTCTCCTCAAGTCACTGAGTCTCCCACTACCATTCACGTCAAGAACTAAATGAAACACAGAATGATGTGTGCCGGGCTTCCCTGGTGGTGCAGTGGTTAAGAATCCACCTGCCAGTGCAGGGGACACGGGTTCGGCGAGCCCTGGTCCAGGAAGATCCCACATGCTGCAGAGCAACTAAGCCCGCGAGCCACAACTACTGAGCCCACGTGCCATGACTACTGAAGCCCGCACGCCTAGAGCCCACGCTCCGCAACAAGAGAAGCCACCACAATGAGAGGCCCACGCACCGCAACGAAGAGTAGCCCCCGCTCGTTTCAACTAGAGAGAGCCCGCATACAGCAACAAAGACACAACACAGCCAAAAATAAATTAAAATAAATTAATTTTTAAAACAAGAATGATGTGTGCCACAATTGAGGTGAGTAGGGTACAGTGGGGTGACAAAGGACAGAGTGCCTGGCTTGGGCAGGAAAGGTTAGGAGGAGTGACTCCTGAACTAGTTCTTAAAGGGTGAGGTGGCAAAGATTCTTTCTCTTCTGCTCACAGTGGCGGAAACCGCTAGCGTTCCCTCTTCTTCGGGTGAACATGGCCAGGTTACATTTTGAAGCCTCCCTTGCAGCCTGCGGTTAGATGTTGCCATGTGACTGAGTTCTGAATGTAAGCAGAAGTGATGTGCACCACTTCCAAACCTGGTCCATAAAAACCCTCCCACACTCACCCCTCATGCTCTTTCCCCATCTGCCATCTGGCTGAATGGAGAGGACTCCAAGGACATAGAGGAGGGTGATCTTCTCAAGATGGGAGAAGCCAAGATCCCTGAATGCATGGAATAGAGCCCCCTCCAGGCTCAAAGTGTTAAAGAAGGTGGTGGGGAAATATTTATAATTCCAGTAACCAAAAAATACTGGCAGTGGAGCAGAGTGGCTGGGCCCGTGCATCACAACTACTGAGCCTGCGTGCTGTAACTACTGAAGTCCACATGCCTGGAGCCCATGCTCCGCCGCAAGAGAAGCCACCACAATGAGAGGCCCGCGCACCACAGTGAAGAGTAGCCCCTGCTCACCACAACTAGAGAAATCTCACGCACAGCAACGAGGACCCAAAGCAGCAAAAATAAATTAATAAATTAATTAATTAATTAAAATAAATAAACTCTTAAAAAAAATACCGGCAGTGGAAAACTTTGTTTGCCATTCCTGACTATTCATGAGGCAGCAGGAAGTCTTTAAATAGTCTTACACAAACAAATAACATGATCAGGTTTGTTTTTAAGAATGGTCACTCTGGTGGCAAAATGGAACATGGATGGAGAAGCTGAGCAAGACAGAAAGCAGAGAGAACAAATCAGAGAATAGTTTCATAGTAAAGGCAAGAAAAAATGTGTACTTGAACTAAATCATTTGCAGTGGAGATGTAAAACAGGGGAAAGACCTGAGTGAAGCCATTAGAAGTAAAGAGCTATTAGAACATGATTGGGTTGGGGCAGGAGAGTCAGGAGCCATATACAACTTTTGAACTCCTGGCTTTTGTCGGGTTTAAATCCCAGGAAATAAAACACAGAGGCTGAAGGTTTGGGGGACAGACAGGTCAGTGAGCATTTTGGATACACTGAATCTGACATCCAGGTAGAGATATCTAGGAGACAGTGGATATATAGGTCTAGAACTCAGGAGAAAGATCAGAACTGAAGCTTGGACTTGAGAATCACTTGATTAACACCTGATGAGGTGGCCCAAGGAGAATATGTAAAGGAAGAAGGTTAAAACCCAGAGACCAATAAAGAGAGGATGAAGGAGGGGAAGCCAGAGGGAAACTGAGAAGGGACATTTTGGGGGTAGGGGAGGAATCAAGAGAATGACAAACAACACAAAGACCAAAGAAACAAGGTTAAAAATAGTGTTCAACAAGGTTAAATGCCATAAAATAAAGTGAGTAAGAATTGAAAGTTAATGATGACTGTATCAGGCAGGGTCTAATCAGGAAAAGAGAGGCCACTCAAGGCATATTTGTCAGCTTGGGCTGCCATAACAAAACACCAACAGAAATATATTTTCTCATAGTTCTGGAGGCTAGAAGTCCAAAATCAGGGTGCCTGCATAGCCAGGTTCTGCCTTGCAGATGGTCACCTTCTCACTGCGTCCTCACATGGCAGAGAAGGAGAGATCAAGCTCTCTGGTGCCTCTTCTTATAAGGGCACTAATCCCATCATGAGGACCCCACCCTCATGACCTCATCCAAACCAATTACCTCCCACAGGCCCCAACACCAAACACCATCACAGTAGGGTTAGGACTTCAACAAATGAATGTGGTGGCGGGGGGAACACAGTTCAGTCCATAGCACCAGCTATTTCAAACAGGCAATATAATACAGTCAAGTGGTGATGGAAAAGCTGAGAAGCCAAATAGGGAATGATGAGCCATTCCAGAGATTATCAACAGCAAGAAGCCACAGTCATCCCTAGGACTGCTCGACAATGAGAAGAGTGGTGTTACCTTAGCCCAAACCTGGGGTCACCCTAGCTGAAGTTGAAGCACTGCGGGGTTGCCCTGTAGTAACTGATACTCCAGAGGGAGGGGCTCTGTGAGGGGCCTGGAGCCAAAAAGGAGACACAGTCACCACCTGAGATAACACATGAAAGAGAGGGCAAGAAAGGGAGAAATACCCTGGCTTCCCTCCTCCTCCCACCCTCTGCTAGTGGATCCCATAGGCTGAGCCCACCTGGCAGCCAGAGAGCAATGGCGGTTGTTTCCTATGAAATAGATCTGAGAGTGAAAAAGGATTGGAATAACTAAGAGAAGAGTAAACCAGTAAGTCAAAGGATTGACGAGAGGCATTAAGGCATCAACCAAAACTAGAAGTCCTAAATTTCTGTTAGTAACAGTCAAATGTGTGATGCCCTTGAGTCTCTAAATCTGTACCTAGCACAAAGCCTGACACACACATGTCCAAACATTAGGTGTCCAATGTTTCATGAACGAATGGATGGATAGATGAAGAGATGGGCAAATGCAGAAAACCTTAACCAGAGAGCCCCTGAGGCTGACATTAAGTCCACAGGATTCTCATCAGTCCCTAAGAGAATCTGCGTTTTGGGGTCTCTTAGAATATGAAAAAACAGGTGGTAGCATCCTGACCCTCTGAGGTCCTTCCTGTTCCTGATGCCTTGACTTCAAGGTCCCCCTGATGGCAAGACTTCTGCTAACTTACTGAGTCTGGAAATGGTTGCTTTTCAAAATCTCCCCGAGGAGGCCCATTCTAGACCAAGGCATGCCTTGCCTTCTCAGCTCCTGTCAGACAGTCTCTAAATCCACTGAATTCTGAGGCCCCTCCTGCCTTAGTTTACCCACCTCTCTTGCTTCCCTGGGTTTTCCAAGTGAATCCTCCAAGAAAAGCATTCTTGGAGACTTCAAATCAGGACTTCTTCAGAAGCACATGATAACAACTCAGTACAGTTACACTAGCAGCCAACACTCTCTGCCCGGAGTGTTGGGATGTCCGTTTAACACTGTAAAGAGAGACCCCCAAAACACAACATAACCCCACCTTGTACGTGGATCACACAAAGCAAACAAAGTAGAGACATGAGGATTGAAGGAAAGAACACTATAGGAGGAAAAGCATTTAAAACGGTGTTGCTATAATTTTTTGACAACATAATACAGAGGCTCTTTCAGTCAAGTACATCGACACCTCAGTCCCTCTCCACCTCCTTTCCCCCATGGTGTTGCCTTGGCTGTCAATTACTGGGCAAGAAGGCTGTTCTTTAAAAGGCTTTTAAATGGTATTAGAAATGATTGGAAGCTCACCTAAAAGCTCTTGAAAAAAAAGAAAAACAGAAGTCTTCGCCTTCTGCTTGTGTTGCATAAAATGCAAGGTCCTGTTCTGCTTGTTTGTTTGTTTGTTTGTTTGCGTGAAAGCTGGAAGCAAAGATTGATGATCTTTTGTGAGACAAAAATTCAGAGAATGATGTAAGTACACCTCTCTTTAGAGTATCAGTGTGTCACTGAAATGTCTCGTGCAACCCTGTTCCCATTCAATGCATAAGAAGCATCTTGCAATTTAAAAGTTGCTCTGTAAAAGAAAAAATTCGTTCACTCATAAAATTATCCAAGTAATCACCCCCCACAACTTGTGTGTTATTCCAAGTGTCCATCCATCACGGGGAATGGTGGTATTTACAATTGTTAATGTACCACCATTCTTGTTAACGGTGTTTGATGTTAACTTCGCACCATCACCGTAAGTGTGTTATCTGCAGTTACTGATGCTCACGCTATTACATGTTTCCTGTGATCAACATCTTTGAGAGGGCTGGCAGGGTTTTAAATGATGCAGATCCTCTCAAGGGTACTCGCTGGACTAGAGCTTCCCTCTTAACTACCCACCAAGCTTTTCACCTTATGAGACATCAAAGATTGCCTTCAGGCCTCCTGACAGATCATCTCAGGAAGTGCTGGGCAGATCCTCTTTTGTACTCGAACACAGATCTCATGAGCATTTACTGCATGGCTGCAATCACTCACTTGGCCGTTTGGCTTGCCCACTGGTCTCCTTGGGGAGTGATTTTGTCTTATTCTCCTTTGAATCCTCACAGCTAGCCCTTTAATGCAGGCAGAGAAAGCCCTTTCACTAACTAAAAAAGGCTCACCTGACCTCCCCTCTGCGATGAGTGGGTCCCCATCTCTGGCCTGGTCCCAGAGTCAGTCATGCTGGCTGGCAGCTGCAGACTAGAGCAGACTAAAGCAGAGTGTGAAGTAAACTGCATACCTGTGATGACAGGAGGGAGACGAGGTGCATTTCATTGTCACCTTGAACATTATGTTGATAAGAACTGGGCAGTGTAAACTATACAGGTCCATCACAGCTGCTAACATGTGCAAAAGTTGCCCACAGAGATAATGTCTTATTTTCCTAGGAACACAATGGGCTCCCCAAAGTGACCTTCAAAGCCATGGAGAACACAAAGAGTATGATGCATTTATTATACAAACATCTAGACAGATATTCATCCATTAATTCCTTTATTCATTCAACAAATATTTATTAAACAAACTGTACTAGAGTCATGAAAAGTACTGAGGATATAAGAGTAAAGCAAAAGGAACCAAATCTCTACCATCACGGTGTTCAAATTCACACAGGTGGCACCTATGCCGAAATTTATACCTGTCTTATGCAACCAGGACACTTTAGGACTTTAGGACTGGGGATACCAGCCTTTAGCTGTTGAAGCATACTTGTTACGAGAATCCTCTCTTTGTCACATTACTAATCATTCTAATAACTTTTATTTCAATTTTGATTTCTTATTAATAATTAAACAATATGTCAAGATGATGAAACCCAAATCATAGAGTGTAACATAGGAGATTTAAAAGCTGCTTCTTCAGTTCCAGACACTTTGCAAACATTATTTAACTCACTCCTCACAATACCAGAAGTTGATATTGAATATGATATCTGCATTGTACAGAATAAGAAAATGAGACTCAAAGGGGTGAGGCTGCTCTCCCCAAGTCATATGAAGCTAAGATTCAAACTCAAGTCCATCTGGTGCCAATGTCTTTGCTTTTTCTACTACACCTTTTTAAAAATGACTTTCAAACAATCCATATTAATGTTCCTTTTTATCAAAGAAACACCACTAAGTGCTTCTAATGTATACCTAATTTGCTTCAATTTCCTATTTAGTTATACCAGTTTTATGAACTACACCTTATAATCTCCTTCTAGTTCTACAATCAATGAGAGTATTAAATGGATTGAGCATCTGCCCTCAGCATTATTATTCTAGATAGGAAAATGATTACCAGATTCGTGCCTATGAGTTCACCTTTCAACATTCATTTAATCAAGATGAGTAATTACCCTAGTGGGTAATAATTAGGTAATTAGTAAAACTAGTTAATACAAATAGCATATTAATATAACTAAATAAATGCTAGTATAATTTTTATAATTATTATGGCATATAGGCCTACCTGATTTTTTTTAGTAAAAGACACATAATTTCTGGGCTATGTATTGCACAATTTCAACTTGCATGTGGGAATGCCTTTTGACATCTGTGACCCTGCAGAGTAAAAAGGAGATTGAGACAATTATCTCGGGTACTGAAGCAAAAGCCTGCTTGCACTAAAATTATCTGCCTAGTCTCTTCCCGATTTTTTTCTAAATGGTTACTCCATTTTTTTTAAAAAAGAGCCACCTTATAGCATTGTACCTAAATATCCTTCTCTGCTTAGAAAATGAAAACATTCTAAGAATAATTTAATCAGGATAGACAAACAGTTCTGCACATATGCAGATTATTCTATGATTCTATAGTATAATCCTTGGTTTGACATTTATATTCGCCAAAAGAAAAGATTTTATCTTTATCAACACCACCCTGTAGGTTTCCTAACTCTCCCCCCCCACACACACATAGAAAAACCTAAAGCAACTGTAACGAATAAGCACGTTCATGAGAAAAAGTAAGTATCTCTTGATACTGTGGTACACACACATGCACACAACAGCAATCTATGTTTGTATTTTCGGTGGTAGATATTATTAAGATACCATTAACCATATCCTATGATGATTTCACTCAAAATGGTTATCGGTCGTAGGATAGTCTTGTGATAGATATTGATCCATACCCAGGATATGTAACAATTTATAAACACTATGTAGGAAAAATTTTCATCTCCCCTAAGCATGAACTTCCAACTGGTTTATATACCTTTATAAAGCCTCTAATGCCCAAAATATTAGAATACCAGCAGCATGAAATAATTTGCAAACTCTCTAACTGGGGTATAGTTTACAGTTCTCTTATTTGAGCTAACCTCTTATGACTGAATTACGTTTCATTACAGTTTATGAATATAAAATAACAGGCTGATGTCCAGGCCTTCCTTTCATGGCAGAAACCCAGGATCAGTCAATATTTTTACATGCTAACATACATAATAAAGGCATACACATGAAAACTGATTCATTAACTTCCTTGATAGGTGTTATTCCTTCCTATTATCCAAGGTTTCATCTTTAGCCACAATTGTATATATGACAATATACCACAAGTGAATGAAAAACTCTTCTTCTTTCTTACAAACCCCAATACAATTGTGTCTGATGGTTCAGTTGTGATTTTTCTAAAAGCAACTGATGCCTTCTATGCAATCCAGTCTCATCAGTAACTTTCCCTCAGATCTTATTAATGCATAAAGGAACCCAGAATTTCACCTGGCTTCCCAAGCCCATGCAGTTCCATTTTTACATGGTCTTCCTGTTTCCAGGAAGAGTGATCATTCCTGGAACTATAAGCTATTCGTTTGAATTTCCAGTCTGTAAATTGTGAAGAAGGCTCGTGGGTGTGAAACAAGAGAAGATAAACTACAAATTGGAGCTAAAGAGAAAATAAATACAAGATTTTAGAGGAATCTAATTGTTTTCCACATATCATAGTAAGAGCTATTATCCTTCCTTCTAAATTTATGTCATCTGCGCATTTATCTATATTCCTATTTGTCTGTCATCTATCTGTCTTCCACCTGCCTGTTAGTGTCTGTTTATTTGGCATGGCAAGTTGTGCTGTCTTTGTCTGCAGAGAAGAAAAGAAGGGGGAAAACGATGAAAAATCTTGGTGTAGCGTGAATAGCAATGAGGTGAGGCTGATGCCTGATGTGCGGATGAATCCTGTAAATGAAGTGGCCCTTGAATTAAATTAATTTAAAATCTGGCAAATATTACCCGGCATGTTTGTCAATGTGCTGTATAATTATTAATTTGTTCATTGAAGCAACTGTATAAATAAATAGAAAGCAGAATGCCATGATTAAGCAAGCATTGAAAATCCAGGGTCAAGGAGCCCCGCAATATGGGGATCTCAATAGCTTTCCTGGGTCCTACTTTTACATCTCCTTGTAAACCCGTATGTCGATAACAGCAAATTAATTGGCCCACATTTAGATGCCAACAAGGCTTTTGTATTCTCAGTGCACATTTTTGTCTTCTCGGAGTGAGATGCTAGTGATGGGGGCTTTAATATTACCCCTAGGGGAGCACCAGAAAATCTTAACAATTTCCTTCACTAGAGTATTTTCATTAGCGCTAAATGCCGTGCAATTTACATTTGAAATCAGGTGTAGGGGTGAGCAGAACGTGACAAGACATGTTGCAGTGGTTCTTGCTTTTTTTGTTGTTGTTGTTGTTCCAATGTTCCTTATTTACTGCCATGGAGTCTCAGAAGGAAAGCATGCAAGTCAAAAAGGAAGTATTTCTTGATTTCTCTTTGCCCTTACTTTTAGGAGATGAAAACTCTATCTTATTCAAACACTCAAAGCACACATTTGAAATAGCCCTCTTTCACAGAGGAAGAAAAGTATACTTTAAAAAAATAACAATAATGCACCTAAAGTAGAACTAAACTAAATATCACCTGACAGCTGTGAGCAGATATTCCAGTAGGGGCAAAAATCCTGTAAGGGAAAGGATTAGAACTTAACACAAAGACTAGGCTGCTAAATTTACGTCTGTGCAGCTCAACTGCCTGATTAACTCAAGCCTGAATTAATGAAAACTCTACCTACTATTATTTTTATTGTAAATCTAGACTACAAGTAGATTTCATATTGAGGATGTGAGGGTAAGCTAAACTCTGGCTAATGTCATTTCAATTTAACAAATATTCGAAGACCTCTCCTGGAAAGAATGGCAATTAGCATATGTTAAATCCGAGCTCTGTTTATACCATCAGTTTGCACACTAACCACTTGTTAGAGTTAGATCTTCTGCTTTAATTGGATGTTTCAGTTATTGAACGCCTTAGTAGAGCCTAAATTCTAAGGAGGAAAACAAACCCAGATGAACAGCTGGAATACGAAGCACTTAGGAAGGAGCTGCTTAGTGCCAGGGAGGGTTCCAGATGCTCTACACAAATATACCCCATCTAACTTTCCCACTAGTTCTAAGAGGTTGGTGTGGTTCTTCCCATTTTACAGGAGTTGAAACTGAAGCATAAACATATTTGTAAACATTCAAGAACTACTTCTTGCATTCACTAATAGCTCTCGTCAAGACAAGATCTCAACTGCCATGGCAAAAGCCTCATTGACGATGGTAGAAGTTACCCAGCCTATGAACTTTAGTTATGACAGCCTCATGGTCTCTAGACGAATGAAAGATGTGGCTAGTCTCCAAATCTGACTGAGTGTCAAATTTATGTTTCCCAGTTTTAAGTGTGACTTAACCAGGTTGCTTTCTGGCCTGCTATTATGCTAACAGACTAATGAGGGTACATTGTTTATAGCCTCGTGTTCCCAAAAATGTCCCCTGAAGAAGGCAAAGACAGAGGAGTTGAGGAAGATGGCGGAAGAGTAAGACGCGGAGATCACCTTCCTCCCCACATATACATCAGAAATACATCTACACATGGAAATGCTCCTATAGAACACCCACTGAACGCTGGCAGAAGACCTCAGACCTCCCAAAAGGCAAGAAACTCCCCACGTACCTGGGTAGGGAAAAACAAGAAAGAAAAACCAGAGACCAAAGAATAGGGACGGGACCTGCAGCAGTGGGAGGGAGCTGTGAAGGAGGAAAGCTTTCCACAAACTAGGAGCCCCTTCCCAGGCAGAGGCTGCGGGTGGCGGAGGGGGGAAGCTTCGGAGCCGCGGAGGAGAGCACAGCAACAGGGCTGCGGAGGTCAAAGCGGGGAGATTCCCGCACAGAAGTTCGGTGCCGACCGGCACTCACCAGCCCGAGAGGTTTGTCTGCTCCCGCGCCGGGGCGGGCGGGGCTGGGACCTGAGGCTCGGGCTTCGGTCGCAGCGCAGGGAGAAGACTGGGGCTGGTGGCGTGAACACTGCCTGAAGGGTCTAGTGCTCCACAGCTAGCCGGGACGGAGTCCGGGAAAAAGTATGGAGCTGCCGAAGACACAAGAGACTTTTTCTTCCCTCTTTGTTTCCTGGTGCGCGAGGAGAGGGGATTAAGAGCGCTGCTTAAAGGAGCTCCAGAGACGGGCGCGAGCCGCGGCTAAAGTGCAGACCCCAGAGATGGGCATGAGAAGTAAGCTGTGACAAAGCGAGAGAGTGGCATGGACATATATACACTATGAAACGTAAAATAGATAGCTAGTGGGAAGCAGCCACATAGCACAGGGAGATCAGTTCAGTGCTTTGTGACCACCTAGAGGGGTGGGATAGGGAGGGTGGGAGGGAGGGCGACACAAGAGGGAAGAGATATGGGAACATATGTATACGTATAACTGATTCACTTTGTTATAAAGCAGCAACTAACACACCATTGTAAAGCAATTATACTCCAATAAAGATGAAGAAAAAAAAGAAGGCAAAGACAATATAATAGAGCATGCGAGGGAGAGTTTTCTAGTCCAGTGGTTCTCACTTTACTGCACATGGGAATCTCAGTTAACTGCACATCAGAATCACGTTCTAAAAATCCCAAATCCCAGGTCACACCTCAGACCAACTTAATCACAGTCTCTGGGCTGGGACTCAGACATCAGTAAAATCTTATTTAAACACCAAGCATAAACACTAACCAGCATTAGCACCAGTGAACACAAAAGAAATACACAATTCATAATAAGACTTAACTATGTTTAGGTACTGTGGTATGAGAGGAAAGCGTCAGAAAATTCCAGTCAACTCTACTATTCTGTCATCTCTATGACCTTGGGTAAATTACAGAACCTTCTTAAGCCTCAGTTTCCTCTCTGGAAAATAAAATCATACAGGTCTTACCTCACGGAGAAAGCAATATGTCAAATAAAACTTTTCCAATTTTAAAGCCTTTTTTTTTTTTAAAGTTTCTTCATTTTTTCATGTCTTTCAAGTGTGACCAGTCACTGCTTAATCTAAACATAATTCCTTCCCCAGACCTTAGCTGATCTAACTAACCCTGAACCTTTCCTTTCTTGGACTTTGTACCTCCAGGGACCAGGAGCCAGTTAGCATTAAAACTACATCCAGGATTATTCCCTCAGCTGTCAGCTCATCTCTTTCACAGCCACTGAAGGTTTACTGACTCTGCTTAAACCATTCGTGAACAAAATAACCTCATTTGGCCTCCCGATCAACTGCCTCATCTTTACTGTCTTCCTTCTACTTTGGTTACTTCGTATACTGTGACTTCACCAACTTGCTGCAAAAAAAGCTTCCAATGTTATTTTTTCTCAATCACAAAAGGGCATAGAGAGGAAGCAAACAAAAACCCCTACATTTAAATCCCAGGTCCACCATTTAAGTGTATAGGTAATTTACTCATTTCTCAGCTTGCGAGATGGGGATAAATATACCTGTCTCCCAAAACTGTCTGAAAGAGTCAAAGAGAGCACACAACTTTTTCAAAATTAGAGCTGCACTGTTACTTTTTTTTTTTTGCGGTACGCGGGCCTCTCACTGTTGTGGCCTCTCCCGTTGCAGAGCACAGGCTCCGGATGCGCAGGCTCAGCGGCCATGGCTCACGGGCCCAGCCGCTCCGCGGCATGTGGGATCTTCCCGGACCGGGGCACGAACCCGTGTCCCCTGCATCGGCAGGCGGACTCCCAACCACTGCGCCACCAGGGAAGCCCTATTTTTTTTTAAATTTTTGTTACTAATTTTAAAATACTGATGAGATCTGCCCAATACAACCTTCTCCAATGAATCTTGCAACCAATTTTTAGCTACTATCCAAAAGTAGCCAGAATATAAACTTTAATGATATATTTTACTAAATCAAATAAAAACCGAAATAAAAATGAAGTTGCTTCTTTACATTTTTCTCCATTTCTCTCCTTGTCTTAACACAAGGTCAAATACACTTAGGAAAGATAAAACCAAAAGATTCCCGGTTTGTATAGCTTTCTGCTGTCTTCAAATCCAGGAGCATGCTGAATGTTCATCTGGAATTTCCAGGTTTTCTGCTAGCCTCCCTGTAGTTGGTTAGAACCTACCAGTGTTTATTTTTGTCAGGACTTTGTGAGTAGTACACAGAATCAGCTCCGGACCAAAAATGCCTCCCTTAGATTTATTTATATCGTAATTGTCAAGCCCCTCCTCCCTCCTGAACTAATTCAGTGGTTAAAAAGGTGTTCCTGAGAGTGGTGTGGAGAACTTGTTACAAAGGTAGCTGTCCAGCCTCTACCCATTCCACCCCCCAAAATCTGATTCAGTATGAAGTGGAGCCCAAAACTCTACATTCTCACCAGTACTCCAGGTAGTTCTGACCTAAGGGGGTCATAGTGTTTGGAAACTACCAAGTGAAACACTTTCCTATGGCAGTATTCTACTGACAAT
The DNA here is from genome assembly GCF_003031525.2 of Neophocaena asiaeorientalis asiaeorientalis. Classification (NCBI taxonomy): domain Eukaryota; kingdom Metazoa; phylum Chordata; class Mammalia; order Artiodactyla; family Phocoenidae; genus Neophocaena; species Neophocaena asiaeorientalis. Next base: position 15,840 of record NW_020173387.1, read on the forward strand.
CCCACAAAAGACTTCCATTAGAGGACCCATATGTTTGACTGCTGAGAGCCCAAATTGGAATTTACTGATCTTCATCACAAATGTGGATTTCAGACTATTTCATCTCAGCCTACCAGCCTGTGGATATGCCTCTACTCTCTGGATGAATCACCTGCAATCCCTATATGCAAGGGCAGGAACGTGGGGCCCTCTAATAAGCTACTGACTCACTGGTTTTCAAGCTTGGCTGCACTTTTGAACCACCTGGGAATTTAAGTCGAGACGCCCCCATCTCACCCCAGACCAGAGGTTCTCAAACTTTAGCTCCATCAGAATCACGTGGGGAACTTACTACAACAGATCGCCATGCCACACCTCCAGAGTTTCTGATGCAGTAGATCTGGGGTGAGGCCCAAGAATTTGCATTCCTAACAGGTTCCCAAGTGGTGCTGATGCTGCTGGTCCAGGGACCACACTTTGAGAAACCCTCATCCAAACCAATTAAATCAGAATTTCTGTGGTTGAAGTCCAGCATTAGTAATGTTTAAAGTTCTCCAGGTAATTCCACTGTGCAGCCAAAGGTAGGAAACACTGATCCAGACCCGGATCACACGACACCTTCCTTAGGCTACTGATACAAAAAAGGCAGGAGCGGGCAGTGGGGGACAGGTGAACAGCCATCTTGATTCGGCTATAGCAGCAACACCTAGTTTCCAGGGGAAGCAGGGCCAGTGGTACCAGTAATGGACTCACTGCTGGGTGTACTGATACAATGAACCAGCTTTCAAAAAAAAAAAAAGGAAAGGAAAGGAAAGGAAAGAAAAGCCCTGATTTGTAGCATTTGCCTATTTTCACGGTGTAAAAACTCCCACCACAGCTAGTACCAAGCTTACAAATGGGCTAGACATGAAGAATTAGGAAGAGAAGCAGGCAATTGGCCCTCACAAGCTGGTACAAGCTGGCTCCAGCACACCACCACTTTGTGGTACCAGCAGTGGCCTCAGTGAAAGTGGCCTCAATGTTCTCAGCAAACTGGTTCTATGGTGCAGCCTTGGCCAAGGTCCTAGCTAATTAGCAGCCCTTGCTGCACTTTCTCAAGCTGGTTCCCCATCCTTCTCAGTCATTCTGAGAACAATGAAATAGTCTTTCTAATCAATTATTTTGATCAGCCCAAGAATGTTTCTGTTGCTTACAGCTAGGAACTCTGACCTTCTAAAGGTCACATGTGAAGGTCAAGAACCTAAGACCTAGAGTCTAAACCCCTGCAGTCCTAGGGAGGATTTCCCTTTAAGACATTTGCATCTTAAGAGCGATGAAACCAGGGCGTCTCAAAATTTAATGAAAATCACCTGGGAATTTTGTTTAAATGCAGATTCTGATTCAGCAGGACTAAGGGGAAGCAGAAAATGTACATTTCTCACAAGCTCCCTGGGGATGCTGCTGCTGCTGGTCCCAGAACACACTGTGGAGCAAGTCCTTAAACCACAGACCTAAAGTGCTAAGGGTGGGGCCTCAGGCCGGGATCCCTCTCCTCTGGGCATCCCCCGAGTTCAAGCCACACAAGGGCCTGACAGTCCTTTTTCTGGTTAGTGCCCCAGCTGACCCTGAATATTTGTCATGGCTGACACAGGCTGGTCCCAGCTGCTGCGGCAGTCTACCTCTGAATGCCTGTGATGACATGGCCAGTGTCACCTGACCACCTCTGGCCACCTCTCCTGGTACACAAGCCATAAATTTAAATTCACTTATTCATCTATTCAAGGAACAGTTGCTATTTACCTCTTATGTGTAATGCTCTCAGCTAAGTTTATATCATTCTAGACTCTCCGACTGTGTGTTTTAAATAAGCTGAATTGGGAGCATTCCCAGTGCCATTAAATGAGGACTGGATTTAGCACATGTAACAAGAAGTTAAAGGTCAAGGGGATCTGTGTGGGCAAGGGAAAGTTCCAAGCCCATCAGCAGTTTGGCTGTGGGAAAATGTGATTTGATAATCTGTCAACTCAAGCTATCAATCAAAGCTCATTATTATACCACCCATCTGACACTAGATCAATAGGATAAGTACTTTCCGATGTCAGATCAATGGTATGACTAAGTTTGGGGGTGACAGCTAAACAATTGCATCCATCCTAAGTATGTGAATGTTATTGCCAGGAACATCAACTCAAAGTAAAATGATAAACCACTTCCTTCACAGCGTTGTGAAAGAAATGTTCAAATCCCCCAAAATTCTTGGTGCTCCCACCTACTGAGATAGAAAAGGTAAAGTGCGTGTTTATTTCTAAGACTTATAAAGTACCCATTTTGCAACTGAGCTTAAGGGCAAGATACATTTCACAGAGCCATAAGCTAACAATTGAACCCCCAGGGCTGATAGGATAAGAGATTCTTGTCATGCCATAGAATTTCAAGGAAATTCACAGGAACTGTGAAAATATCTTTTTTTTTTCTCCTTTTCCAACTGCAACAGTTTTCTTTTCTTGAACAGCTTCTATCCTAGGGGTCCACTTCCTTATTCAACAGCAAATATTAACATAGCGCATATCTAAGCACTGTGTTTAAGCTCTGGGGGTAGAAGGGTTAAAATTTTAGGACAAAGTATTAAGAGGCCCTTAGTAGAGACACAACCCTAGTGTGGGAGAGGCCAGTGAAGTGATATTTGAGCTAATGCCTGAAGGGTAAGTAAGATATAGGTAGGCCAAGAGTGTGGGAAGAGTATTCCAAGGACAAAAAAAAACAGCATGTGCAAGGGCCCTGAAGTTAGAGGAAAGGTAGCATCCTGAAATAAGACCCATGATGTAGGAGTATAGTTAGCAAAGGGGAGAGTGAAACTTGCCAAAGCAGGTGAGCTAGGCAGGGGCCAGATGGCCAAGGTCTGTGAAGTCTTCCATGTGCATTCCCCTACTCAAGTGACTGGAGGCCCACATCCAAAGTTGTGCGTAGAGACAAGATTCTAAAAGAGAAAAGAGCTCACTAAGAGTCAACAGGTACCATAGGAAAAGGTGGCCTCCCCTCCACTCTATGACAGCCCTGAGCACATGGTGAGGGAGGCCAGCACCAACTTGAATCTGCTTCTGTATCCCACTCGTATTCTCAGGTGCCTTCCTACAACCACTGTGCCCCTGAAGCCTGGTGCTCTGAATGTTCCAGGCCACCCCCACCCCAAATCATAGTGAAGCTCAGATGGTAGAGAGTGACCAATCCCAAGGACATTAGTGCTTTAATGGGGATGACTGCTAACCTTAAGGTAAAAGTGACAATGAGGTGGGAAAGGTGTATGCAGAGGGGAAGAAAGAAAGGAATAGTTTGAGGTATATTCTGATCTGATTATTCCTATTCATGGAATGCCCTATTATTTCATGATATATTAGTATATGTGGGTATTTTTATGTGTATGTTTTATATGTATGCATATGCATGGGTATATGTAAATATATATTTGTGAGTATGTGTATGTGTATACATGCAAGAGCATATATGTATGTGATTATGAATGTATGTGTATGTGTGTGTGTGTGTGTGTGTGTGTGTAGTCACATCCACATGTATAAATTTTTTACGTGGCTCCCGATTACTGAGCACATACAAGGTTGCAGACACTCTAAGTACTTTACATATATAATTTCTCTTCATTTTCACAAGAACCCTAAGACATACTTTCCCTATATTATACCCACTTTTTAGATAAGGAAACGGAAGCTTAGAGAGACTGAATAACTTGCTCACAATCACAAGCTATTAAGTAAATCTTGACTCAACATCCATCTCTTCCAAAAAGCATTTCTTTCCCTTAGCAGCCCCGCCCATTTTCCAGCCCACCAAAATTTTACTTCAACATCACCATTAATTACACGTCTGGTCTGTTAGACTCCTTGGGGGGGGGAAGAAAGGTGTGTGTACCCTTAAATGTATCATAAATGCTGAGGCCAGCATTCACTGCTGTGTGCTGATGTTCACAAGATGACCTTTGAGAAAACAACTTAACCTGCGCAACGGTGAGGCCTATGCTCCTGCCATATGGTCATCAAGTTAATCCAGATCCAGAGGACACATCAGAAACTATAGCCTGCCACCATGTTGCAATCACAAAACATTCTGCAAAGCAAAGGGTGAGATTCCAAACCAACTGAAAGGGTATAGACATGAAATGTTCTGATTTGGAGCAGAGGGGAAAGTTAATCAGAATGAATGTTCTAGCCACACAATCGCAGTAGCTAAAAGATGTATACTAAAGAGCCTGTCTCCCTGTATTTATATGCCTTTACATCTATACTTACCAAGAAACAGTTTCACTTACCTTCTAAACAGCCAGAGTGCCACTTTATCATTAAGCAGAGATGCCAGGGAAGAAGTGAGTATTATTTAAAATGCAAACAGAGTGTAAAGGATGACTGCCAAGAAACAGCTCATCCCAGATGCCTCACAGCTACTCCTGTCTGCTACTACAAAATGTCTGCAGGAGATAAAGTTCATATAGGTCTGTGGTTCTCAAACTGTGGCATGCAGCAGAATCACCTGGAGGGCTTGTTAAAGCACCGAATGCTGGGCCCCTCCCCCAGAGTTCCTCATCCAGCAGGTGTGGGGTGAGGCCCAAGAACTGAAATTTCTGACAAGTTCCCAGGGCTGCTGCTGCTGCTGATCCTCGGACCACACTTTGAGAACCATTGGGATGGACAATGTTAAGTCCAGCCCATTAGCACTGCTGACAGTTAAATCTGAAAGGTGACTATAACGATCCTGGACAAAAGAAACCCTTGACCTGAAGGGAGATGTCCAGGTCATAACAGAGGCTACAGATCCCTCAGATGAAAAGTAAATTGCGGACTTCCCTGGTGGCGCAGTGGTTAAGAATCCACCTGCCAGTGCAGGGGACACGGTTTGAGCCCTGGTCCAGGAAGATCCCACATGCCACAGAGCAACTGAGCCCTTGTGCCACAACTACTGAGCCCACGTGCCACAACTACTGAAGCCCGCATGCTTAGAGCCGGTGCTCCGCAACAAGAGAAGCCCACGCACCACAACGAAGAGCAGCCCCCGCTCGCCACAACTAGAGGAAGCCCGTGTGCAGCAACAAAGACCCAACACAGGCAAAAATAAATACATAAATAAATTTATTTTTAAAAAAAGTAAATTGCTTCCTCCTGGAGGTCCAGCATCCTCTAATACCCTGGGGTTCAGTCCTTCCACAAGGGTAAAGAAACCCTTTGGGCTAGATAAAGGCTGCTGATTACATCAGGCCACCAAGGGTAAAGTGGCCTCATTGAATTACAGATGTCACAGAGAAATCCCTGGAGTGATCAAGATGATTTTTCTAAGTAGCGCAGAGAAACGCCAGCAAGACAGAGGTCTGGCCTCTCGTTTGCCCAGTAAGAAAGAAAGTTCTGTCAGAGAGGCTAGTGTGCCAAGGAAGTGTCTGATAATGAACCAGTTTTCCTCTCTACCTCTTTCCAATAAAGCTTGTCAAAAAAACTGTGGCTGAGAGCCAAGGACAGGTTTGATCCCTGTCACACAACAAAAGAGCTAAACTCAGGAAAATTGGGCTTTTACCGCCACCTGTTCTGCCAGAGGTCCCCATGTCGAATCACATTCCTATCTTGTTTTGCCCTGTTGTCCTTCAATTAGACGGTCCTGGGATTAAATCAGTTGCAAAGATGCCAGACTCGAAATAGTATGTCTTAGAGCACTGTCCTCCTGGAGAACTGCAAAGGAGGGGACACCACGTAGGGCCTTTGCAACTGGAGTCTTGGAGGGATACAGAGAACCATACGTTGCCCTGGAGATCTAGGATAAGTGTGACACCCCTTGGGTTTAGCTGAGCCCTGTTAATCCTTCCTACCGTGAGTGTCTATCCTGTCAGGATCTGTGATTGAGAGCTGCTTAAACAGGTGAGAAAATTTCAGGAAGCTAATATGTCCCATCTAATCAAGGCTAAGTGTTCCCTCTTTGCCCAAGCCCTCTTATTTGCACGAGTACCACATGGTAATGGGTAAATAATTTTTTTCAAGCTTGTTTGAGATTCAGACCTTTAAATAAGTGATCTAGTGCTCAGTTTCATCTAAAGGAGAGGTTACCCAGAAAGCCTCAAGATTCATGCCCTTATCACAACCATTTCCAGCTCGACCTCATCCTTCAGAAACCCAATACTGCAAAATTATCTACAGCAGAGTTATAAGCGGAGGGATTCTTTCTTCATGAACACCTGGAAACTCATTTTTCACCAGCTTGAAGACCTGTAGCAATGAGCTTCAATTACCTAGCACTCCCATCTGTTAGTTGTTTTATAAATACATTTCGAACTTTTTTTCTTTGATTTTGCGGCTTTCCTTCTCTTTGGTCCCTATACACTGTTTATTTACAAAAACTTACCTCTTCCACTTAGCACCTGAAAACCAACTTTGAGCAAAATATGTTTCATGTGATCCCGCTAGGGCAGTAGCTCTCCAAGCATGATCACAGGCCCCGGAGCATCATCACCTGGGAACTCGTTAAAGGTGCAAATTCTCGAGCCCCATGCATGGAGAAACTCTGGGGGTGGGGCCCAGACATCTGTGTTTTAACAAGCCCTTTGGGTAATTCTGATGCAGGTTAGAGTGTGAGAAACACAGTTAGTAGAGAACATGGGAATAAGGAGTAAGTAACGAGAAACCCAGTTCAGGATAGGGGGTTTTCTTGACCCATGGACATATTTTTTCTTTAAATGTATACATTATTTTGCCAAGAGGACAATAACCCCAATACTACATGTTTGTTGTTACTTTCTTATTATGATGATGTGCTGGAGTTGGCTCCTACCAGCTTGTGAAATCAACTGTTAAACATTCAGGAAGTTTGCAAGCCAGCTGTTAAACCATTGGTATCTTGCAGTCAGCCATGGTGAGAGTATTTACACCATGGAAATCAGCAAACACCACACATCAAAGCTTTCATTCAGGGAGCTAGTTTACTAGCACACCACTGGATGGTTTTTAAAGGGTTGCCATGGTCTGTGTTGGGACACAGGACAGTGATAGATAAAGGATGTCAGGGTAAGGAGCCAGGATTTGGAGCTGGACAAGAGAGCAGGAGGGGTTATGCACAGAAGGGCAGCACAGTCCCAGAGAAAGGCCAGAAAGCCAGGAGTAGGAACAGAATTGGATGCTTAGAACAGCACTCCAAGCTGGAGCTGGGGCAGATTACGGAGTGAGACAGAGCAAGTTTAATATGATTTTATATTTGAAAAGTTAAAATAGACCTTTTTTGTAATCTTCTTGACTGGTGGTGATGTATTGATTGATTCATTCATTCAGTAAATATTTATTGAATGTCTACTGTACACCAGGCACTGTGCTGGGCTCTGATGATACAGCAGTGAATAACACAGACAAAGTCTCTGCCATCACAGAGCTTTCAGCTTACAGACAACAACATAAAGCTAAGTACACACAGTTTAGTATTCCAATGATGATAAGGAGTCATTTCATATAAGTGATCATAAGTGGCTATTTGATATAAGATGCTCTGGGTGAGCTTCACTGACAAGGTGACATTTGAACAGAGACCCAAAGGAAGTGAGAAAGCAAGTCATTGTTGGGAGACAATTCTCCACGGTCTCAGGCGTTTTTGCACAATTTAGGATCAAAGGCACTGACTGCCTTTGTGCTAGGTAGCTTTTAAAGCGTGTTTATATAGCAAACATCCATGGAAGGCAGAGATAATGTCTCTCTCCAAAGTTAAGCACAGATTCACTTACTCTCCAGTATAATACACATAATGCCTCCCCCTGGAGGAAAGGACAGCCATGCTTACTGCCCATTTTAAATGATTCAGGTTTCCTATCTCAGGGCTCCTCTAAGAGAACTCACTGCATGTGCAGTGTGTCACTCACCTGGCCCTCTTTGTATCTTCTTGTGGGAATTGGGACTCACAAACCAGCACAGAAAAATGCTGATACTCTGGCTACAGATATTGCTGTGAATAATAAAGTCATTTGTCTCTGACCCAGGAATGTCATGTCTTCTGCCAGCGTCCAAGAAACTGTGGCAGGCTAACTTGATGGCCGGCAAGCAAGGTAAAATGTCAGGCCCTTCAGAGTTCATGACAACCCTAAGAATAAATGGGAGAAGGGTGGTCCAGTCAGGGAAAACAGCAAGTGCAAAATGCCCTGAGATGGATGATAGTCTCCCTCAACCAGACTCCTCTGTGCTTCGCCCTGCCCCTTCACAGCTGTGGAAATTGACTACATCTTACTCAACCCGTTCTACCTAACTCTAACTTTTGGGATGTCACCACTTCTTGCAGCAAGATCTGTGACTGCCAAGATAGGAAGAAAGGGGGAGCATCTCCCATGCCATCCCCACTCCCAGTCCCAAAGAGGGTCATGTCAAGTCCAGGGAGACATGAAATTTGTTTAATTTATGGGTTTAGAAAAACAGTCCTAGAAAGACTTATAGTACCCAGAACAGACACTACAGAGAGCAAAGAAGGGGGCCAGTAACCAACACCACCAGGTAACAGCTGGGAACCCAGAATTCAATAGGAGAAAAATGGGAAAATCAAGAAATGAAAGTAGAGGCACAATCCTCAAAGAGGAAGGGCTCAATCTCAGTGTTTTGAGGATAAAGCCATGACAAATCACAACAAAGCTAGCCATAATCATAATGGAGAAAAAAATTAAGACAACCTGACTTATGTAAAGAGTATGGAAGCTGAAGAAAATAGTATCTGGTATATAAAGTCTAAGAGCCATGTTTGAATGCATTTTTAACATCTTTTTCAGAACACATCTCCAATTTGATCATGAAAGTAGCTGGAAAGAAAGACGGAATTCTATACACAGACATTTGCACTATGAATCACTCCTTAGAAATGACTCATTTCCTTAAAATTAAACAAGACAGCACCTCATGAAGAGTAACACCTCTAAAATTTCCTTTCATCTTTAAAATCTGAACATGACTTTAATTTTTCAGGGTAGAAAAAGAGTGCACTCAGCTAATTCTAATAGTCAATACTTACCCATGTATCGTGATTGAATTTGCCAGCTACCCTGAGGCTGATAAATCTTAAATGACAAAAGCAGAGTGATACTGTGGTTTCTGTTTTAAAATACTTTTTCTCCCCTATCTCAAAAGTATTTACTTCAGATAACTCCATAACTTTTACAAACTCACCCCAATGAGTAATATAAGTGCATGAGTAGCTTAGAGGAGACACTCATGGCAAAAGACTGAATGCCTGTGTCCCCTCCCCAAAATTCACATGTTGAAATCTAACCCCCACTGTGATGGTATTAGAAGGTGGGGCCTTTGGGAGGTGATTAGGTCATGAGAGTGGAGCCCTTATAAATGGGATTAGTGCCCTTATAAAAGGGACCCCAGAGAACTTTCTCACCCCTTCTGCCATGTGAGGACACAGAAAGAAGATGGCCATCTATGAACCAGGAAGCGGGCACTCACCACACACAGAATTTGCCAGCACCTTGATCTCAGACTTCCCAGCCTCCAGAACTGTGAGAAATAAATGTTTGTTGTTTAAGCCACCCAGTCTGGTTGTTTTGTTATAGCAGTCTTAGCACAGACTAAGACAGTTATATCTACACATATAAGGTTTCAAGCGCAATTTGATCCTGAGGTCATCAAATCCATTTCCCTGCTTCCATACAGGACTGCAGCAAAACTGACTAAATCAATACCTGCCATGTTTTTAAGACCCTCGGTAAACAACATCTTGCCATCTCTCGTAATAGTCTCCTTTTTAAAATTCTTCTGAAGGAGGATTTAGCTGCAACCATGATTATTGCTGTATTGTTGGAAATAGGAAAAACTGGATACACATAAACGTCCCCAAATAGAGGAATGTTAAATACTTGACGCTGCGTGCATATGGCAGGACACCTTGCTGCCGTTCAAGTGACAGTGCAGAATATAAATGACGTGAAAAGACTGTCACAATACTTTGTTAAAAGTAAGGGAGGGCTTCCTGGTGGCACAGTGGTTAAGAATCCGCCTGCCAGTGCAGGAGACACGGGTTCGAGCCCTGGTCCAGGAAGATCCCACATGCCACAGAGCAACTAAGCCCATATACCACCAATTACTGAAGCCTGCGCGCCCTAGAGCCCATGCTCTGCAACGAGAAGCCTGAACACCACAACGAAGAGTGACCCGCTCACAACAACTAGAGAAAGCCCGTGCACGGCAACAAAGACCCAACGCGGCCAAAAATAAATAAATAAATAAATAAATAAAATTTTTTTTTAAAAGTAAGGGAGTTATGGAACAGCATACACAGGATGAACCCATTTTTGTTTAAAATATGAAATGCATACATATTCCCCATGTGCGCACAAAATGCATATTAAGCACCTATTATATGCCAGGCACTGTGTTAGGCTCTGAGAATTCAGTGGTGAAAAGGCAAACATAACTCCAGCCCTCATGAAGCTTACAGTCTATTCAGGAAGATAGACATTAGATAAATAAGTATACAAGCCGTTAGTTAGCTGCAATTATGAGAAATGCTGCAGAAAAAGAACGTCATACTTTCTGCCTAAGAAAACCCTAGCTCCACATGTTCTGCTCATCCTCCCCATTTCAGTTTTGTGAAGTCCCTCTGGGTGAGAAGGTTTTAGGACATATTCTGCTTCCTAAATGTTCCTATGAATATATTTTTATAATAAAACCAACAAAAGGGAAATTTCAGAATTCTGGGGGAATCACTTCTCATTAAGCATGCCGTCCCACCAAGAATAACCTTGACTGGAAATCCTCACTCCTCATCTCCTTTTTGCCAAGCTAATAATGTGAATTGTTTTAACCTTTCCTTATAGGTTTTATTTTCCAAGCCTTAAATCATCTTCATTGTCCTTTTATGAACTGTCTCCAAGTTTTACATGATTAATGCCTGCTCATTAGATGCTGAACAAACTTGGGGACGGATGCACTCCAGTAACTTTAAAGGCTTTGGTTTTGTCAAAGAAGGGCTGCAGCCAGTACACAATATATATCATCTGCATCTATGATAAACAGACCTCTTAAAGTTGGGTTCCCCATAAAAGCATTCAATCTTCCCATTTCTTTCTAATTAAGATCTTCTTCCCATCTTCAAAGCCCTGGATTGCATCCACAAACCCTAAATAATGTGTTTCTTTAAAAATAGCATTTCCCTGAAGCAGCAGTATACAGACATTTCAACTTCCTTTTTTTTTTTTTTTTTTCCTGTCCAAGCCTGTCAGCAGATTTGCTACTGCTCTGGCCATCAGACACAACGCATCAGGTCCAAGCAATTTTACCAGCACAGCATTTTTATTTTATCCCTTGGAAGGCAAGTGAAGTTGCTGCTTTACAGATCCTAAATGGCCTGGATGATTTCTGAGTAATATTTCTGGGGTACTCAGTATGTATGCAATGTTTCTCTCATACAACTAAACACGAAGATGAAGTTCCTATGTTCCAAAGATTGACACATAAGTGGAAAGACAGTACACACAGGTAAGTTTAAATGTGAGATTTAGTGGCCTCCTTAAATACTCATTAAAAGGCTTGGGTCACTGGGAAAAGACGCACGAATGCCTAACAGCCCCATACAACCTTAGCAGAGCATTAACATTAAGCTCTCTACTCAGCTGTGGGAAGCTTCCATGGACTAGATGACTTTTCTGTGATGTTTTTATTACTGTAGCAAAGAGCACACAGGGCCTAACCAAATATGCAGTCAACCACTGGGCTGAAGCACTTTTAGAACCACCACAGCTAAAATTAAGCTCGACCCTTTTACTGCCACCAAAAACTTGGATAGCTACAATGATACATACATGTTTTCTTTACATTTCTATCTCCAACTGAATCTCCTTTGGCAATCATAGTAGAGAAAGCCAAAGCTATGGATCCAAATAAATAAAATGGCAATTTCTATACCCATTTAGTACATAATTGGAAATTCAATCCACTTTCTCCACTACCATTAGGGCACTTAAATTTTGCCCCCAAAGGTAAAATTTTGTACTGAAATTTCTGTTCTACAGATGGATGTGAATTCTAGTTTGTAGCAGCATGAAGAGAAGTTAAATTATTTGGTTCTGATTCCAGATCAACTTCATCGGCATCTTCAGTGAGATTCGAAGCTATCCAAGAGGTAGTGCCTGTCTTCTAAAAGCTAATTAGAATTGTGAACATTCAGAGAACTGTGAATTCTCTGGGATATAACAAACCAGAAATTGGCCTGAATCCTTTTGTATTTGTACTGTCTTTACATAAGGACACTTCAGTGTAAATTTCCTGGAAGGAACCAGGGAAGTGAGAAGAACCACTTCCTATGCAGGGCGGCCATATTAGGCTACACAGGTTGTGCACTGCAAAATTCCAAGAGCTCCATTCGAATAGTCTAGAGTTGTACAATATGGCAGCCTGAGTCCAGTGGTCTCCATTAAGCAGAAGATCCAAGAGAGCTTGTGCTAGAAAGACTGAGGCTTCTTCATGTCTATTGAGCTAGAGTTCCTTAAAATCTCTCTGGCTAGGGGTAACTTTGGTCCCAAAGTCTAAGTAGCTGAACACACTAGCTAGGGTTAAAAGCCATCAACTGGAAAAGTTAAAAGGATAAAGGAACAGAATGCTATGCAGATTAAGTCAGCCGAAGGGCTGACCACATTTATCACACTCATAACATTTCTCCCCATAGTGCATAACCACTAAATGCTTGCTGGATGGATAGACAACTACATAAATTATTTCATAAGTTTAGCTTGGTCCCAGCTTACAAACTGTCACTCCTTTAGTGTTGTGTGCTCTCTTGTTTCTTAGCATTTATAGAAATATGTTTGTAACTGATATTAGATAACAGAGGTTTGGTCTTTGCCTTCAAGGATTCTCCTTCTACACTTAAGCTATTTTCCAAATTATCGCCTAAATATTGTTAGAGGAAGACAACAAAAGCTCCATGTGTTGTGAACTTAGCCAGTATGTTAATTTGCCTATTTACTGACTTCAGTGAAGCCTATCACTTTCATTCAAATGTTCATCATTCTCCAGAGTTACCCTCATTTCTTTGGAAAGAAAAACTGGTGAACGAGAGAAGCCTGTTCTTTCCTCTCCCTTGCTTCCCTGTCTTCATCAGGTTACTTCCACAAATATAAATTCAGTCCTCCAAACGACTGGTGCATGTCTGTCTGGGAAATGCTCAGTTTTACCACTTTTTGGCCACTGTTTCATCTGGCTGCAGCCATTTGTGATGAGACACAGACACACACAGATACGTAAACAGAGACAGACAGACACACACGCACACGCACATGCACGCATACACAAGAGAGGCATGGCACAGAGAGGCTTCCTGTGGGCACTGCTTTCACAATGCTTTGAATCAATCTATTCTATACATTGTATTTACCTTGGTACTGATCAGTAAGGGACAGACTTTTCAACGTGCACACACCTGCCTACAGACCTACAATGAGACAACGTGGTCTTGCTTTTGCCAGACTGTGAATATGGAGAGAAATAAAATTTGAACTTTGCCATAATCTCTTATAGAGAGGCAACATTTCACAGAGGAGAGCCAACCTCACACGCAGACAGAACGGATACTCTTCTACCCATCATGACTGGAGATATATTGGAAATCCATCCTTTTCATGCATGCCTCTCACACTTCACCTAAAAACTCCAACTAATAACTCATTTATTTGTTTATTCATTCATCTATCCTACAACCATTTATGAGGAATCATTCTTAGCAAAGTACTAGGGAAACAAATGTGAGTAAGACAAAGTCTGATTTAGGCAAGTCATGAGCTAAGCTAGGTGATAAGGAGGTGAAGAACCCTTAAATAGCTAATTATGCTGTGATGATTACAAGGCAAGATATGTACATGAGGCATTGTCGGAGGTAAAGGAGTAGCTAACTAAGGCTGAGTGGAGGAGTGGTTCTGGGAAGCTTTCCCGTGGGGGAGAGAAACTGTTAACTGATCTGAAGGTAAGGGTTAGCCAAAGAAATGGGAAAGATATTCTAGTCAGAAGCCACAGCACTAGCAAAGCTCCAGAAGCAGGAAACAACATGACGTAAGAACTCTATCCAGGAGAGTGGTGGTACGAGACACCTGTTACACAGACTTTGCGGCTGGGGTAACTCTGGAAGGTATTAGAGGGAGAAAGCACTGAAGGCAGAGCAACTAGTAAGAAGGTGTTACAAAACTCCAACATCTGCACAACTCATGTGGATTAAACATCTGGGTAGGAGGATGCAGAAGGAAGGCAGGTGGACCTCTGATGTCCCTGAGTACAGGGAATCCCCAAATCAGCAAGTATCCACAGCAGACCAGTCTGGGAATGGCCAGCAAAACTGGGAAGGGATTCTGCTTGATGTGATTTGTGAATGAGTGAGTGCCTTCAACAGGGGGATCTTGATGTGTAAGATATGATGGGGCTGCAACAGCCTGGACCCTATGCACTTCAAAACTAACAAAAGAAGTCTCCCTCCAAAAACAAAACCCCACAGTGACGATAAAACGCTGAGAGGAAAGACTTCCCTAGTGGCACAGCGGTTAAAAATCTGCCTGCCGATGCAGGGGACACAGGTTAGAGCCCTGGTCTGGGAAGATCCCACATGCCGCAGAGCGACTAAGGCCATGCGCCACAACTACTGAGCCTGTGCTCTGGAGCCCGTGAGCCGCAACTACTGAGCCCTCGCACCACAACTATTGAAGCCCATGCCTAGAGCCCATGCTCCGTAACAAGAGAAGCCACCGCAATGAGAAGCCCATGCACTGCAACGAAGAGTAGCCCCCGCTTGCCGCAACTAGAGAAAGCCCACGCACAGCAACGCAGACCCAATGCGGCCAAAAATAAATAAATAAATAAATTTATATTTTAAAAGAACGTTGAGAGGAAAAATCCAACTTAAGCAAGACTGGGACAATATGGACACCTTTGATGATGAGGTCAGATAAAAGTGAAGGAGGGGAGCAGAGGAGGCAGATTCCAGAGAGTGAGGTAATATTCTTTATCACTTTGAAAAAGCCTGAAAGAGGGATTTGTAAATCTGTGAGGCCAAAAAAGCAACCTGGTCCACCTGCCCTTCTAAAAGTATAGGAGACAAACCTCTTAGATAGCCTCATCCACCAGAGGGCAGACAGCAGAAGCAAGAAGAACTACAATCCTGCAGCCTGTGGAACAAAAACCACATTCACAGAAAGACAGACAAGATGAAAAGGCCGAGGGCTACGTACCAGAAGGAGGAACAAGATAAAACCCCAGAAAAACAACTACATGAAGTGGACAGAGACAACCTTACAGAAAAATAATTCACAATAATAATAGTGAAGATGATCCAGGACCTCAGAAAAAGAATGGAGGCAAAGATCAAGAAGGTGCAAGAAATGTTTAACAAAGACCTAGAAGGATTAAAGAACAAACAAACAGAGATGAACAATACAATAACTGAAATGAAAACTACACTAGAAGGAAGCAATAGCAGAATAACTGAGGCAGAAGAACGGATAAGTAACCTGGAAGACAGAATGGTGGAATTCACTGCTGCGGAAGAGAATAAAGAAAAAAGAATGAAAAGAAATGAAGACAGCCTAAGAGACCTCTGGGACATCATTAAATGCAACAACATTCGCATTATAGGGGTCCCAAAAGGAGAAGAGAGAGAGAAAGGACCCAAGAAAATATTTGAAGAGATTATAGTCGAAAACTTCCCTAACATGGGAAAGGAAATAGCCACCCAAGTCCATACTACAAGCAACTCTATGCCAATAAAATGGACAACCTGGAAGAAATGGACAAATTCTTACAAAGATATTACCTTCCAAGAGTGAACCAGGAAGAAATACAAAATACGAACAGACCAATCACAAGTAATGAAATTGAAACTGTAATTAAAAATCTTCCAACAAACAAAAGTCCAGGACCAGATGGCTTTACAGGTGAATTCTACCAAACACTTAGAGAGGAGCTAACACCCATCCTTCTCAAACTCTTCCAAAAGACTGCAGAAGAAGGAACACTCCCAAACTCATTCTATGAGGCCACCATCACTCTGATACCAAAACCAGACAAAGATACTACAAAAAAAGAAAATTACAGACCAATATCACTGATGAATATAGATGCAAAACTACTCAACAAATCACTAGCAAACAGAATCCAACAACACACTAAAAGGATCATACACCATGATCAAGTGGGATTTATCCCAGGGATGCAAGGATTCTTCAATATACGCAAATCAATCAATGTGATACACCATATTAACAAACTGAAGAATAAAAACCATATGATCATCTCAATAGATGAAGGGTGGGGATGGTAATGTGATGAACTGGGCGATTGGGTATGACATATATACACTGATGTGTACAAAATTGATGACTAAAAAAAAAAAATTGATGACTAATAAGAACCTGCTGTATAAAATATAAAATAAAATATAAAAAAATAAAAGTATAGGAATACTCACTCACAATTGACTTTCTACAGAGTTATTGTGACAAAAAGGAGAATAAGGAGTAGACTAGCGTTCCTACAAAGAAGGCAATCCAGAAAGTCATACCTACAAAACTGATTAAAAACTGCAACCTGATATTTCAACAGAAGCTAAAAATTTTTAGAAAATGGTAGAAGCTATGAAAGAACAGCATAAATCAGAATTAGGAAAATTCAAAAATAAGGAGATTGGAGAAAAGGAAAATTTGAAAACAATGTTAATAAAAATACAATATATCAAAATATGTGGAGTACAGTTAAAACCTTTATAAAAGGAAAAAACACGCAAAAACCACCAATGAAGTTGCTCAAAAAATCAAATATAAATCTGATAGACATTTAGAAAAATTTCTTTCTATATTCTGGCTGTTAATCTTTTGTTAATTATATGTATCACAAATGTTTTCTCAAAAAAAAAATCTGATGGAGCCTCCAAATCAACCAATTTACAGAAAATTCAGAGAACAAAAGAGCACAGTAAATGACGCTACAAGGGTTCAGTCAGCAAATCCAGATGAGTAACAGGACTAATAATCAATTTCTTCAATAAATGAGAGGTGGATAAAGAAGAGAAGGGGAGAGAGAGACAGAGAGAAGGGAGAACCAGTAGATTAAAAGAGACTTAAGAGACATATCAGCCAATCGAAATGTATGAACCTTAATTGGATCCAAATGCAAACAAAGTATGTGAAGTATTTTAAAAAGTTATAAGACAATCAGATAAATGTGAGTGACTAGATAGTTGATGATATTAAAGAGTTACTGTTCATATTTAGTTATGATGATGGTATGGTGGTTTTTAAGTCCTTATCTTTTAAAAAGACATCCTGAAATTTTTATAGATGAAATTATATATTATTTGAGGTTCTCTTCAAAATAATCTGTGGGGTAGGTGGGGCTCTATAGTAAACAAGATTGGCCATATATTGATAATTATTGAAGATGAGTCCCTTATAGCAGTGTCTCTACTTTTGTACATGTTTTTAAAATTGTGTTAAAAAGTTCCGTAGTTAAAGGATTTTTTAAAAAATTATCTTGAAAGATAATACATTACACCAAATTGGCCACTTACACCAAAGAACAAATTCATTCATTGGGTTATTTAAAGTCACAAAGCCATGCTCTTAGACTGGGAAAATGAACAAGTGTTGAATGGGGCAATAAAGCCAAGAAATTCCCCAAGTCTGAAAGAACTGTCCAAGACCAGACCTAGGTAAGCTGCCACAGTGGTGTTTCTGGGCACCTAGGTTGCAGAATAAGGAGAAAGCTCTAAACAGGAGGAGGAAGAAAACACAGGAGGGCCACTTTCAATATTCCATCTGTGTATAACAACATTCCTGTGCTGCTACCCTTCTCGAGGACAAAAGACCCTTATCTCTTGTGCTTTCAGACACCTTCGCAGTCACTGGGATGAAAAGAGTAACCTCACACTTGTTCAGCAAATCATCAGGATTTATTTAAATGACCAACATTGAACATGACCCAATGGAGACATCTCTGTTACAGATGTCTAGAGATCAGAAATGTTTACCCTGTATTCACTGTGTTTCTTGCTTTGAGATTTGAAAAAGCCAAGGAAATGCTGATAAAAGTGTGGCTTTTCCACGGAATATTGAAAGGTCTTGTCGGTGCTCATTTTGGGGTATTTACCTAGCAACACTTACACTTCAAGTTCTCCATTTACAAACAGGAAAAAAACCCCTATCACATCATAACTACTTATGAAGATGAACAAATTATGTCGAGCATGGTCTTTGCATCCATATATAAACACTGAAGTAAGTAAACAGGCCTAGCTCTACTTTAAGCAGTAGCCAACATCTTGAAAACATTGGAGTCTAGTTTCTACTGACCTGGGCTAGGACATCTCAAAGCTTCTGAACTTATATCCAATCCTCTCTTTAATTTTACTCTTGAGGACCCTGTCAAAGTAAGTTACATTAGATATTTTTTTTTTTTTTTTTTTTTTGCGGTCCGCGGGCCTCTCACTGCTGTGGCCTCTCCCGTTGCGGAGCACAGGCTCCGGACGCGCAGGCTCAGCGGCCATGGCTCACGGGCCCAGCCGCTCCGCGGCATGTGGGTTCCTCCTGGACCGGGGCACGAACCCATGTCCCCTGCATCGGCAGGCGGACTCTCAACCACTGCGCCACCAAGGAAGCCCCTACATTAGATATTTATGTGCTCCCAAATGCATGCTAAGAAAAGTTTGTCTTGAATTCCTTCATCACCTTTGTCCTTAAAATTTAAACGACATAACTATTGCTCATGGATCTAGTAAACCTGACAAGCCTTAAAAATGTCACAGAGCTGCAGACTTCCTAACAAGACAAAACAGACGAACTGACAACCACCTTGATTACCCATGGCAAATCTTCCTGCCAACCAGGACTATATATAACTTAAAGCCTCGGGGATCTTCTGCTTCCAGTTTGATCTGATCTCAGAACCATTCTGGTATCATAACATTATACCTGTAAAAAAAACATGGAAACAGGCTAGAGAATTACACCCTGAGCTGCTCAAAAGAACTGGTGATAAAAATGTTCTAAAGTAAAATTGTGGTGATAGTTGCATAAAGTTGTAATTATAGTAAACACACTGAATTACACACTTTGGGTGAATTGTATGGCATGTGAAATATATCTCAATAAAGATATTAAAATTATAGTTATTATTACGAAGCAGAATGGCTGGCACTAGTTTGTTATGCCGCCAAGACAGCTGACACCAGCTTATAAGTACCAACTTCCTCTGAATGGAACCAGTATCTCATTCTCTTCCACTTACATGATCACTCTTATTGCCCTTCTACTCAGTACTTCATGAGCTTTCAAAAATCACACCAAAGATAACATGAGTATAGTAGGGAGATGGAGTGTACAGAAGACTGATGGCGATGCCAAGAGATCTGAAGTAGCAAAGGGCAGTCAATGGCAACTCACAGTGAGCTTTAAAAGTAGACACTCCCTGGTGGCACAGTGGTTGAGAGTCCGCCTGCCGATGCAGGGGACACGGGTTCGTGCCCCGGTCCGGGAAGATCCCACATGACGCGGAGCGGCTGGGCCCGTGAGCCATGGCCGCTGAGCCTACGCGTCCGGAGCCTGTGCTCCGCAACGGGAGAGGCCGCAGCAAAAAAAAAAAAGTAGACACTGAGAAATACCAAAGTGTATCTCTGCAACATGGATCCCGACTTGGCAATATTCAGTTTAATCTAACTCCTCAAGCACGTATTAAGCATCTACTATGGGTGGCACACTAGGTGGTGCTATGAGCAGAGGAGTGGGTGATACCCAAGTCTGTGCTGAATTGCAAGTGTGAGCAAAGCTGTGAACTCACAGCCTAGCGCAGTGAGGGCAAGTGAATAGAAAATAATAATATTGTATGATAAGCACAAAAGCAGCCCACCAAAAAAAGACTTGGTGGCTCTAGAAAGGTCAGCAAAACAAAAACAAATGTTTCCAATCTATAACTGGGAGAATCTGAATATGGTCTATATATATTCGTGATTGTTAAATTTCCTGGGGCAGTGAGGGTTGCTATATTGTACTTATTTAGGAGAAAGTCCTTGTTCTTAGGATGATGTATTTAGGGGTAAAATGTCATAATGTCTGCAACAATCCCTCAAACAGTTCAGTATAAGATAATGTACATGAGTTGGGGGGTGGGGGAGAGAAACATAAAGAAGAAGACAAACTTCTCAATCTAATTCTGAATGTAAAGTCTAAAACTATACTTTGCCCAGCTATGCTGCTAGCTGGATGAAAGGAAGTGATTTTACATTGGGCTTTATAAAACAGAAATAATGAGCTTACTTCCAAAGACATAAAGGAGAGAAGACCTTATAACCAAACTGAAGGAGAGAATCACTTCCCAGCTGTACATGCCACAAAAGAAATTCCCCAAAGGCCGATCTGCACATGAGAAGGAACTCTCTGGCCAAGGAGTGGGAAGCAAAGACACCTGGTCATGATCATCTCAATGGGCTATGAACTTGGCCTTATCCACATCTTTCCTCATCCCTTTTAGCAACCAGACACCAAGACTGTAATCAGAGAGAGGCCGCAGCATAAATCTCTACCATAATCATAGAGAAGGGGAGAAATTTTCCAGATATTCCAACTCATACTTCAGACCTCACTGGAAAATCTTAGTTCCACAGCACAATTAGCAGCTATGGGAGCAATCCAACTGATACTAGACATTTCTGTAAGTTTGGAAATCCCGCAAACTAGTGCCAGCCATTCTGCTTAGTAATAATAACTATAATTTTAATAACTTTATTGAGATATATTTCACGTGCCATATGATTAACCCAAAGTGTGTAATTCAATGTGTTTACTATAATCACAAGTTTATGCAACTATCACCACAATTTCACTTTAGAACATTTTTATCCCCCTAAAACAAAATCCATTAGTAGTCACTCCCCTCCAGACCCCATCCCTTACCAGTCCTAGGCAACCACTAATCTATTTTCTGTCTCTATAGCTTTAGCTATTTTGGATATTTCATATAAATAACATCATACAACATGTGGCCTTTTGTGACTAGCTTCCTTCACCTAGGATGTTTTTAAGGTTTATGCATATTGTAGCATGTATCAGTACCACATTTCTTTTTATTGCTGAATAATATTCCATTGTATGGATAGACCACATTTTCTTTATCCACTCCTCGGTTGATGAACATTTGGGTTGTTTTCACTTTTTAGCTCTTATGAATAATGCTGCTATAACGTTGCACGTGCAAGTTTTTGTGTGAACGTATGTTTTTATTTCTCTTGGGTACATGCTTAGGAGTGGAATTGCAGCATATGGTAACTTCATGTTTAACCTTTTTAGGAACTAGCAAACTGTTTTCCAAAGAAGCTGTACCATTTTACATTCCCATCAGCAATGTATGAGGGTCACAATGTTTCCATATCCTCTCCAGCACTTGTTATTATCTCTCTTTTGATTATAGCCATCCTCGTGAGAGTAAAGTGGTATCTCACTGTGCTTTTGACTTGCATTTCCCTGATGACTAATGATATTGAGCACCCTATCATGAGCTTATCGGCCATTTGTATATCTCCTTTGGAGAAATATCTGTTCAAATACTTTGCCCTTTTTTAAACTGTGGAATTGGATTATGTCTTTTCATTTTTGAGTTGCAAGATTTCTTTATATATTCTGGATACAAGTCCCTTATCAGATTTATAATTTACGATAATATTTACTGAGAATCTACCACACGTTAAGCACTACACTAATTGATTCCCAGTTATTATCTTATTAAGTCCTCAAAACAAATTTACGAGACTAGGTACATTAATTATCATTCCTATTTATAGATGAGAAAACTGAGGCACAGACACCCAAGGTTACACCATTAGTGAGTAGCGAAACCAGAATTTGATTCCATGCAGTCAGGTGCCAGCAATCACACTGTGCTCACTACCACTTAGATTTACATGGGCAGCCTCCCCTTCTGCATCAGGAAGAATCTGGCCAATAAAGCTTATTCTCTACATATTTCACTGGATGCTTTTGTTTTTGTTTTTGTTTCTGTTTTTGTTTTTGGCCGTGTTGGGTCTTCATTGCTGCACACAGGCCTTCTCTAGTTGCAGCGAGCGGGGGCTGCTCTTTACTGCAGCGCGCGGGCTTCTCATTGTAGTGGCTTCTCTTGTTGTGGAGCGTGGGCTCTAGGCACACAGGCTTCAGGAGTTGTGGCACATGGGCTTAGTTGCTCCGCGGCATGTGGGATCTTCCCAGACCAGGGCTCAAACCTGTGTCCCCTGCATTGGCAGGTGGATTCCTAACCACTGTGCCACCAGGGAAGTCCCTTCACTGGATGCTTTGAAAATATGGTAGACAAGCATCCCTGAAGGAACAGGATTTCATTAGAGAAATATTTTAGAGCATAACTCCCTAATGTATGTTCTGTATAATTTTAGGCCAGGGAGTAACTCCTTAAACAATGTTTGAGAACAAATAGCCTAAAATATGCTGCATGTTCCACCCCTCTCTGGAAGATCCGTGATGCATCTTAGTACATTAAAGTCTAGGAGAATTCCCGCAATCAAGAAATTTATTAACTTTTTGAGTGATCATGCATTTGCAAAACCTATATATCCCCCAAATCCCAAACTCTCAGAATATATTTTAGAAAATACCTCACGAAATAAATGTACACTCCCCAGGAGGAGGCTAGACAATCACTCTTGTGTTTCTAAAATATATAATCTCCCATGATATTTTATGCCCTAAAGCTTCAGGGATCAAACACAGGCAAGCTTAAACCAAGACCTTGACCTGCTTTCCACTTTCCTCAGCCTTGTTTTAAATGCATAAGATCAACACCTTAAAAGGTGAAGAAGAAAGTCTGTCATTGCTCAGGTAGCTATTGCCCACATCTCTATCTAAATTTTACATCTCTGACCCATCGATGCAGAACAAACCTCTTATTGTTAGTTATTTTTATTGTAAGTAACCAGTTTTCCATTTCCTTCCCCGTCATTGCTTTTCTGTGGATGGGAACCATTTGTGTCATTCAAAATGTGTTCACTTACCCATCTCAGATATTGTTTCAGAGTGGCAGACTCTGAAACATGTTCTCTAACTCATAAGTGGATTACATCTAGAAGCTGAGGACCAAGAAATGTACGTATAAGCTGTGTGAACTGGACACTAAACAAAATCAAATATCTGTATTCTTAATTTTTAAAAGAAGTGTGAGAAAGGGATATGAAGACATGTAACTTCCAAGAAGAATAGTTCTATAACAGTATCTATCCCATAATGTTCTCGAGTTAATCATCTGAGACAAATGATTGTTGATTTAGTTGTTTTAGAAATATCAGTTTAGGAAAAATGCTGAATTTGATGCATTGATAGTGATTAACAGGGCAGGCTCTTAGATTGCAACTCGTTAGGCTCTTTATCAGTTAGCTCTTGCTCCGTAACAAACTACACCAAATGCAGAAGCTTAAAAAAATAATCACTTATTCTTTCTCACCCACCACTCACTACAGCAGAGCTTGGGTGGAATCAGCTGGGCTTGGCTTCATGCTGTTGGCTGGGTCTAGGCCTGCTTGACATGTTTCTCTCCCTCTTTGGATCAGTGGTTTAACTGGCACATGTTCTTCTCATGATAGCAGCAGAAATGCAAGAGGACAAACTCAATCACAGGAGTACATTTCAAGTTTCTGCTTGCATCATTGCTGCTAATATCCCATTGACCAATTCAAGTCGATGACCAAGCTCAAAGGCAACAAGTGGTGAGGTACACTCCACCCACCAAGAGACCAAAGCCAAGTCACACAGCCAAGCCCAAAATCAGTGGGATGGGCATATGTACTCCTCCCCTGGAGCTGTGGGTGAGAGCATGAGTATTTTTGTACAATAATCCAATCTTTTACAGGCTCCCAGTCTTGGTTTTGCCACATATCAGCTATGTGGCCTTAGAAAAGTGTCTTAACCACTCTGTTCCTCAGTTTCTTCTTCTGTAAACTGGGGATAAAATAGTGCTTACGTTAAAGCATTCTTGTGATGAGTGAATGAGGAAATGCATGTAAAGTGTTAGCAATCATTACCTGATTATCTATCACCACCATTAGCAGTTGCAAGAATGGTCGAAATACCATAGAGACTTAATTTTTCCTTACAAAGTAAAACAAGGGTTCCCAAGTCATCAGATGCTAATACCAAAGCATTTTTTAAAAGGCCGAACTTCTTTTCAATAGAGAAAATGTTTACATTAATGCAATGGAAAATCAGAGAGATAAAGCTGATTGGAAGTTCTGACCCAATGCTAACCCTGTAACAACTATCTAGGAAAAAAAATGAAAAAAATATATATATGCCTTAGTTATCTGAATATGTTATACAAAATCTTATCTACTCTTTTAACCTAAATTATGGAAGGCTGAATTACCCAGATAGTTGCTTCAGTCCTCCATATCATTTTGTATAAATTTGCAAAACAAAGGGGAGGGGGGAAAGTGGCACTACATTTTCATAATAACAAACATGCATTATAAGGAAAAACATTTTAAGACTATTAAATAAACCTTTATGTAGGAGTATTGCTAAAAGCAGGAGAGCTAGCAATACAGTGTCCTACATAGAAAGAAAACTATTGTGGTCCGTTTTTTCATAACTCAGTTGTAAAAGTAATTCAGCCCAAACTCATCAGCTTTTTCTGAGAAACTGACTTAAATATTTATTTATTTATTTGGCTGCACCGGGTCTTAGTTGCAGCATGCAGGCTCTTAGTTGCAGCATGTGGGATCCAGTTCCCTGACCAGGGATCAAACCTGGGCCCCCTGCATTGGGAGCGCAGAGTCTTAACCACTGGACCACCAGGGAAGTCCAAACTGACTTAAAATTGAATCATCTTCCAGAGTATACATTCTACCCATTTGACTCCTACCCAAACAGCTTGAATTGTGAATTCTGCTTCCTCCTCAGGACTTCAGAAGACCTTACTATCATTCCCATTGATTCAACACTTACCTATATCTCTGAATGGGGACAAATCTTTTTCTAGATACTGTAAACATGGCTCATTCCCCAACACAAATGGAATCAAGTTAAGGGCTTGTCTCTTCAAACTGCCCTAAGGACTTAGCCCAGTAACTTTGGCATAGAGGGTATTTCCTAAGTATTTGACTAACTGAACCAGTTGTCTACATAATGACACATTACTTCAGTCCACAGCAGATGTACAAGCAATGTCCAGAGAACTTTTATTAATGACTAGAAAATCATCATGTTTGTGTGAATAAGTGAAAGCTGTCTGCATCTTCTCTACCTAGTAACATCTGTACTTCTAGTTCTCTTTCTCATATTGACTTACAGGGTCAAGCAGAGATTAAACCTTTTTAGACTAGTCTAATTCAGCAACAAATATATAAATATAATCAATAAAGAATCCCCACAGAAGGACTATTATGAATCAAAACATTAATAGCATCCTTGATTCTGAAATTACTACACACACACACACACACACACACACACACACACACACACACACACACACCCTTAATCACCAAGGTCTGTTAATCCTGTCTCCTAAATATTTCTTAAACTCTCAACATCTCTCTCTCTCTCTCTCTCTCTTTCTTTTTTTTGGCTGCGCCATGCAGCATGTGAGCTCTTAGTTGCGGCATGTGGGATCTAGTTCCCTGACCAGGGGTGGAACCCACGTCCCCTGCAGTGGAAGCGTGGAGTCCCAACCACTGGACCGCCGGGGAAGTCCCTTAAATTTTCGACATCTCTCTATTTCTGTTGCCACTAGCCATTACTGGTCTTTTAGATTACTGCAACTGTCGCCTTCCTCTTCTTGCTGAGGGCTGGCCTCATTCCAGTCCATTCTCCAAAATTCAAATTTAATTATGAGGGATCAGGGGAAAAAAATAACAATAACATTTATAGCTCCTCCCATCAAGTGGTAGAATTTATTTCTCTACTCCTTGAATCTGAGCTTGGCCCTGTGACTTGCTTTGGCCCATAGGACATTAATAAACAGGACCCAAGCAGAGGCTTCAAAAGTGCTCACACATCTTGGATTTGAAGAATCGATATTGTGAAAATGACTACACTACCCAAAGCAATCTATAGATTCAGTGCAATTCCTATAAAGTTACCAACGGCATTTTTTACAGAACTAGAACAAAAATCTTAAAATGTGTATGGAGACACAAAAGACCCCACATAGCCAAAGCAATCTTGAGGGAAAAAAATGGAGCTGGAGGAATCAGACTCCCTGGCTTCAGACTATACTACAAAGCTACAGTCATCAAGGCAATATGGTACTGGCACAAAAACAGAAATGTAGATCAATGGAACAGGATAGAAAGCCCAGAGGTAAACCCACTGCACCTATGGTCAACTAATCTATGACAAAGGAGGCAAGTAAATACGATGGAGAAAAGACAGTCTCTTCAATAAGTGGTGCTGGGAAAACTGGACGGCGACATGCAAAAGAATGAAATTAGAACACTCCCTAACACCACACACAAAGATAAATTCAAAATGGATTAAACACCTAAATGTAAGACCAGACACTATAAAACTCTTAGAGGAAAACAGGAAGAGCACGCTTTGACATAAATCACAGCAAGAACTTTTTTGACCCACTTCGAGTAATGGAAATAAAAACAAAAATAAACAAATGGGACCTAGTGAAACTTAAAACCTTTTGCACAGCAAAGGAAACCATAAACAAGATGAGAAGACAACCCTCAGAATGGGAGAAAATATTTGCAAACGAGTCAATGGACAAAGGATTAATCTCCAAAATATATAAAGAGCTCATGCAGCTCAATATTAAAAAAACAAACAACCCAACTAAAAAATAGGCAGAAGACCTAAATAGACATTTCTCCAAAGAAGACATATAGATGGCCAAAAAGCACATGAAAAGATGCTCAACATCACTAATTATTAGAGAAATGCAAATCAAAACTACAATGAGGTATCACCTCACACCAGTTAGAATGGGCATCATCAGAAAATCTACAAACAACAAATGCTGGAGAGGATGTGGAGAACAGGGAACCCTCTTGCACTGTAGGTGGGAATGTAAATTGATACAGCCACTATGGAGAACAGTATTGAGGTTCCTTAAAAAACTAAAAATGGAATTACCATATGACTCAGCAATCCCACTACTGGGCACAGACCCAGAGAAAACCATAATTCAAAAAGACACATGCACCCCATTGTTCACCGAAGCACTATTTACAATAGCCAGGTCATGGAAGCAACCTAAACGCCCATCGACAGACAAATGGATAAAGAAGTTGTGGTACATATATATAATGGAATATTACTCAGCCATAAAAAGGAACGAAATTGGATCATTTGTAGAGATGTGGAGGGACCTAGAGACAGTCATACAGAGTGAAGTAAGTCAGAAAGAGAAAAACAAATATCATATATTAATGCATATATGTGGAATGTAGAAAAATGGTACAGATGAACCGATTTGCAAGGCAGAAATAGAAACACAGAGGCAGAGAACAAAGGTATGGACACCAAGTGGGGGGGGATGATGGTGGTGGGATGAATTGGGAGATTGGGATTGACATATATACACTAATATGTATAAAATAGATAACTAATAAGTACCTACTGTATAAAAAA
>NW_020173387.1:43548-43682 GCF_003031525.2 Neophocaena asiaeorientalis asiaeorientalis
CCGTGAGCCATGGCTGCTGGGCCTGCGCGTCCGGAGCCTGTGCTCCGCAACGGGAGAGGCCACAACAGTGAGAGGCCCACGTACTGCCAAAAAAATAAATAAAAAATAAATAAATAACTAAATAAAATTAAAAA
>NW_020173387.1:48068-58393 GCF_003031525.2 Neophocaena asiaeorientalis asiaeorientalis
GACAAATGGATAAAGAAGTTGTGGTACATATATATAATGGAATATTACTCAGCCATAAAAAGGAACGAAATTGGATCATTTGTAGAGATGTGGAGGGACCTAGAGACAGTCATACAGAGTGAAGTAAGTCAGAAAGAGAAAAACAAATATCATATATTAATGCATATATGTGGAATGTAGAAAAATGGTACAGATGAACCGATTTGCAAGGCAGAAATAGAAACACAGAGGCAGAGAACAAAGGTATGGACACCAAGTGGGGGGGGATGATGGTGGTGGGATGAATTGGGAGATTGGGATTGACATATATACACTAATATGTATAAAATAGATAACTAATAAGTACCTACTGTATAAAAAAATAAATAAAATTTGGGCTTCCCTGGTGGCGCAGTGGTTGAGAGTCCGCCTGCCGATGCAGGGGACACGGGTTCGTGCCCCGGTCCGGGAAGATCCCACATGCCGCGGAGCGGCTGGGACCGACCATGGCTGCTGGGCCTGCGCGTCCGGAGCCTGTGCTCCGCAACGGGAGAGGCCACAACAGTGAGAGGCCCACGTACTGCCAAAAAAATAAATAAAAAATAAATAAATAACTAAATAAAATTAAAAAAAAAAAGTGCTCACACATTGGTACTTGCCTTCTCTTGCTGCTGGGAACCCTTCAGCCATTGTGAGACCAAGCCTGGGCTAGCCTATTGGAGGATGAGAGACCATGTGGAAAGAGATCCCAGCCATCCCACTGAGGTCCCTGATATGGGAGGCCTTCCTAGACCATCCAGCCTCAGCTGAGCTGGACTAGACCAAAAGAATAGCCCAGCCTACACACAGCTTCATGATAAATAATAAAAGGCTGGTGTCTTAAGCCACTAAGTTTTGATGTAGTTTGTTATACAGCCAAAGCTAACTGATCTTTTTTGTCCCTTGCTTAAAATCCCAGGAGAGATTCCCTCAAGCAAAAGCCCAAACACCTTATCTTACTAAATGTGGCCCTTAACAATGGAACACCAGCGAAACTCCATAGTCTCATCTCTCACCATTCCCTCTCCTCCCCTCCCAACTTCTGCCATATAATTAACGTTTTTAAACCTTTAAAACCCTACCTAATAATACAGCAGTCTCATTTATGTCCTTAGCTAAACCCCCATTATTCTCTGAGTCCTTCCTGCATTCTGGGAAATAGCCATTCCTTGTTGATTTTAATTTATTAAACACACACCACTCAACTTTCAGTGCCCTGTAGGAAGTTCTTTCACTGTATAATAAAAAGTTGCTGCTGTTTATTCATATTTTAATGATACCGTGAATACAATGGTGCATATTCTGACTCCTATTCTTAGAGAAATGGTCTCTGTTGGATTCTCACTGCCATTCATTTTTCTATTTATTGTTGGACTTTGCCATTATGATAATTCCATATACATCAAAATAATATCATCATGGGCCAGTTGCTTTGTTCAAAAATGAGCCACCTCGTCAATTTGTTTCCTCTTATATTCAGTAACAGAGCTTACAGCCGGATTAACGTTTTAATTGAGCCCCACGTGTGTTTGTAGCTCCCTGTAGAAACTCAGTAGTCCTCAGAATACTGAACTCATTACTCTTTTCCAGCTGCTCTAAACTAATCCACCATCATTTGGTTAAAAGCAGGCATATTCGGGACTTCCCTGGCAGTCCCGTGGTTGAATTTTGGAGAATGGACTGGAACAAGGCAAGCCCTCAGCAAGAAGAGGTAGGCAACAGTTGCAATGATCTAAAAGACCAGTAATGGCTAGTGGCAACAGAGATAGAGAGATGTTGAGAATTTAAGGGACTTCCCCGGCGGTCCAGTGGTTGGGACTCCATGCTTCCACTGCAGGGGGCATGGGTTCCATCCCTGGTTGGGGAACTAAGATCCTGCATGCCACGGGATCTTAAAATTCCAGGTACATGGGCGAGTGTTCATTTACATGGTTAAAATGGCATCCTAGAAATGTCTTCTATTTCTCTATTCCATTGCCCATACACGTAAAGCCACTTTTAGCGAGATTATTACATTTTCACAGCAATACTGCTGGCAGAATGTGACTGCAAAGGGACAGAACTAAATGTGAGCCAAAAAGTGGTCACTTTGACAAGCTTTTTACTGTGTTTCCCTGTCATCCAACCACTGGCATCACTACCCTAATTCCTAGGGACCCTCCTACCCTGACCAGCTAAGGCAGCACACAAAACCCAATGTGGTGAAAAGGAGACTGGTTTTTAAAAATAGCCCTTTTGGTTTTTTAGCTAAGTTACAATTATGTTGTGCAACACATTTATATGAACAGCCTAGCTACACTCCTTTATTAGGCTAAAATTCATTCACAGAGCCAACAAATATTTACCCAATGCCTGCTAAATGGCAGCCATTCCATATTTTCCAACAACTGAATGAAACTCACACCATGATTTACATTACCCCAGTTAATGCGCCTCCTGTTTCACATAATTCACCGTAAAGTCTTCCTATATCCAAGTCTACTTTCAGGCCCCACAGCCAGTCACCCAGTCTTGTCAATACCATCTCCCAAGTATTACCTAGCTCTGCCCCTCCCCCTCCATCTTTCATCCTACCACTCAAATCCAGGCCAGGACTTACCACAGCCTTCTAGTATAGCTTCACGCCTTCATCTTTTTCCCTTAAACTCAGAATGGTCATCTAAAAAGCAAGCATGAATGTGTCACTCCCAGCTTAAAATCCCTCAAAGGGCCCCCCCCCCATTCTGTAAGTCCCTAGATCCTAAGCATGGTCTAAATCCCTCCTTGTCGTCACCCTTGAGGCTTTCCCTCCCTTTCTGGTGCTGTGAAGAGTGAACTTGCAGGGCTCTGAGGAGTGGGCAGCACGGCATAATAAGTGCACAAAGGCCTGGGCCAGACCAGAATCCCTCTCCCACCAAATGTCTCTTACTCTTCTCCCTCCCAGCTACTCCAGAAATTGGGGGCAGCCAGCAAAGAATTATGCTATTTTGGGCCTCTGTGAGCTAGAGAACCAGGCTGGGCAAATGACAAAAGAATTAGCTAAATTGTTGGCTTTTCCTCAGTCTTTGCTTCTCTTAAGCTGAAAATCAATAATTGGGAATTGACTCATGAACTACTACACATGCTCAGAGCAGCTTCTGTTTTCCACACAGTTCTAGAAACCCAACAACAAGCTCTAAAATTCAAGGCCAGGCACTAGCACTAAGATTCTACCCTAGGATGGTGGGTAGGATGGTGGTTGTGAGACCAGAACCTACCCTTAAGGGTTAAAGGCCACCCACAGGCCCAGAGGGGCCCACAGCAAGACAAGAGCCTTTATGATGACATTTCTTGGTTTACCATGCCTGGACACCCCATACTGGGACATCATGGAAGTACCTAAGTATTATTTTTAAGTAACATTTATCTTTTATATATTATTTAAAAAACTGTGCTTTTTTAAAAAAAGTTTCAAAAATACAGTCAGAGAGAAAATTAAAAATTACCTACAGTCTCATTACTAAGGTACACTTTTTAAAATTTTTGTTGAAGCATAGTATACACACAGAAAAGTTCACAAAACAACACGATTTACAAGTTGGTTGATATCTTTATGGTCTTTTTTTTTCAATGTGTAGATATACATGTTTTCACCAAAACAAGATTATACTGTGCATACTTTTTTCTTTTTCATTTTTTATTTACAAAGTGTTATGAAAAATGAACATCTTTTCAGGTCATTAAATATTATTCTACTGTATAATTTTAGTAATAACTTCATATTTCATTATTCAATTTAGCCAATACCCTAACCTAGATTTAAACTGTCTTCATTTTTCATTATTATAAACACTGCATTGAACATCCTTTTAGACTTAATCTTTGCATAGTTCTATATTTCTGAGACATTCAAAGGTTATAAAACTCCTTGAAATACACCTTCAAAATATATTAAATCAATACATTTTCTTTAAGCATCATTTTCTCTGTGGTTAATATTAAAATAACTGACCGACCAACAGCATTTGGGAAAATTTATTAGATGATTAAGTTTCTCAGAAAAAGGTTATGTTTTAACCTTTAAACATATACCACTTATTCACAATGGGGAAGAGATGAGAGAAAAGTATAAATCAACTCAAATATCTTTCATATAGATAACAGCTACAAGAAGATGCTTAATTGGGAGCTTTGACTGAGACACTAGGACATCAGAAGCCAAATTGATTTGTAGGACAGACTACCACGCAGAAATTTCATAGTAGGAAAATGAATGTCAGTTAGATATTTCATCCACACCAAGGATATAAAAGAAAAATGTTTGAAATTAAAGAGAACTTGTAAAGAGAATAATTTTTACTTTTTGGAAAGGGCTGAATTCTGAGTCTCATTAGTATACCCTTCAAGGAGATGGGATGGGGTGGGGGCACTCACTGCCTCTATCTCCAAGCCAGGTGAGACAGGCTCCACAGGCATCACTTGGAGAGCTTGGTACCTGTTCAACAGAAGATGGCACGTGGTGAACTGATGGCTGATTGAGAACTGATGGTTGACTTTAGAAAGCCAATGTAGCTGAGAAGTAGCTACACTAATATTCAGTTACAGGTCAAATGTGTATAAATCCTGGGGAACAAATGCGGACCCTGCCCAAGAGGGCGCCTGCCGGAGTGGGAAGCCTGCAAGACTAACAGGCTATGGGAGGCATCAGGACAGAGACTGAGGGGATGGTGGCAGCTGGCCGAAGGAGCAGCACTGCCCGAAAGGAGGGAGGCCCAGCATGGGTTCTCTGCAGAACCCGCAAAAAAGCTCTTAGACAATCAACTTCAAACATTTGACCAGAGATCGCAAAGCCACTCTGAAACAGGGCCAACAAATAAAAACGTTCCTGCTCCTCCTTCCCTTCCTCTCTTCCCATGCTCTGATTCCAAAGGGGTCAGAAAGCCTAGGCAGCAGGCTGGAGAAGAGAAGCAGGGAACAGAGGAATTTCACTTTCAGTCAGGCTTGGACTCTTTGGGACTGGAAGACTTTTACTGAGTTGAGATTGGGTTTGCAAATTAAAGTCACCTTAGAAGTTGCTTATTTCCCATGAGTAGCCAGGAAATCTTGGGACTTGACGGAATTCTTAAACTATGGCTGGAGAAGAATGTTTTCCACAAAACAAATGTAAAGGGACGATGGGAGCAACTTCCCAGGTGGCGCACTGGTTAAGAATCTGCCTGCCAGTGCAGGGGACACGGGTTCGAGACCTGGTCCAGGAAGATCCCACATGCCACGGAGCAACTAAACCCATGCACCACAACTACTGAGCCTGAGCTCTAGAGGCCGCGAGCCACAACTACTGAAGCCCAAGCGCCTAGAGCCCGTGCTCTGCAACAAGAGAAGCCACCGCAATGAGAAGGCTGCACACTGCAACAAAGAGTAGACCACGCTCGCCACAATTAGAGAAAGCTGGTGCACAGCAACGAAGACCCAATGCAGCCAAAAATAAATGAATATTTTTAAAAAGGGACAATGGGAGACCAAAAAAAGTGTTGATGCTTTCTAAGTTCATCCCAAGATTCTTGTCTATTTGATGTACGAGTTGCACAGCTAACATTTTTAGAAGTTACATGGGCCAAGAGTTGGGCTAAACTTTTTATGCATAATTTAACTAAATTCTTACAACTCCATGAGTAGATACTATAATTATCCTGAATTTATAATTAAAGAAAAGGTCCAAAGACATGAAGCAACTTATCTGAGATCACACATCTATTAAGGTCAAATCCAGATCTGTTTGACTCCCAAAACCATGCTTTGAACCATTACTCCGGTGAGTTACTGGTAAACACTTTGGTATAGAATGTACAACTCTCAAACTATAAGGATTGGCTTATCAAAAAATCGTTCACTTGGATATATTTCATGTATAGAAAAAAATTACCAAAACATAATCTTTAAAAATGGCAAGCAAAATGCTTGAGTTTTTTTTAGTACTCAGAGCTTAGAACAGCTAAAAGGTTTCAGCAATGTTATATTGCATACAAATTTCAGATTAAGGTTAAACATGTCTGTGGAATGTCCCCATGCAATTCTATCGTAGAATAACAGCATAGGTCCCCATCCCGAGCTCTTGGTAAACATGAGTAGTTGGAATCCATTGTTGTAAGAGCTTAATATCCCCCAGGCATGGAGCTGGCCTGAAAGTGAGTTAGTTTTCCAAGGCCTCACATCAATAGAAACTTCTTTGCTATAGATTTGATTTTTATGAATTGGGATTAACGGAATGAGCATAGAGTGACCGCAGTTATTAGGGAATGCTTTCATCGGTGAAAGCCGACTGGAGGAGGGAGAGGGTTACCCAAACAGTTCAGTTGTATATCTCTGCTAACTGTGATTTAATCCCAGTTTATAAAAGCACCTGTGTTATTTGTCATAGGTCTTAGTCCTGCCAACTACACCAAATAATGGCAACCTCTGTGGAGTGGGTGAGAGGAGAGGACTAAATGATGTGTGTCAATGTCTAGAGGCATTAAGATGATGTAGGCTCATTTTCACGAACATCCCGGACTACATTTTGAATATGCCTTTCCAAAACGAAATTCCGCAAGACCGTCTACCACCTCCACTCTTTATGGCGTGCTTAACTCATCTCAGGGGACTAGGCTGTATTTTCTTCTCCTCTGCCTTCCCTGGAATGGATACTCCTTTCCTCCTTTTTCGGAAAACAAAACTGGAGAGTGCTTTATGCCTGAGAAGCTCTTAACAAATTGTTAGTTGCACAACTTCTTTTAGTTTCCTTTCACTGACATGTCAAAATGTAAATCATCTTTCTTCCTAGGCTCAAGGCAAAGCAGCACTTGAGCATAAGATCTTCTGTTCTTCCCTTCACTGGTCTCATCAGCCCACCTTCCTCCTCTTTCATTGTGAATCTATTCATCCTCTCTCCATTGCCTTATCCAGAGCTGACGGAGATACCACACTCCCTTATATTTCACATAACCAAGAATTAAAAGCATGTCTGAATTTAAAACATTTCCTGCGACTAAGGAAAAATTTTTCTGCCTTCCACAGTGGAACAAGAATTACATTAAAAGATAGGTCGCAAAAAAATAGACTTGGATGTCTGCGAACTTAGCCAGGACTCAGAATCTGAAAATTTATAGTGTGTCCTGAAGAATTCTGAATCCTTCGTCCTTCTCTGAGAGCCGCTATGCAGAACTCTGAGTGACAGACAGTACGGTGCAAGCCACGATTTCAATTCTGCTTGCCTCATTCTTTGCATAGACAGCATCGAGCTGATAGAATGCAACTGAAAACATAATTTAGATAGGAAAATACAACACGTTCTTCCCAGGAAGGAGGGTGGGGGGAGGGGGGAAAGAACAGGGACATAGCTTGACTCAGCCAGCAGAGGGCGCAGCTTACACATATAAGTATAAACAAGCCTGCAATGGAAGCTGTAAGGGCTCCTGCGATTTTTGTCACAATTTCACATTATCGAAAACCATATCCAAGCTCCCGTGGACAAAACTCTGGTATAGTAACTCAGTTCTCTCCTCTTGTTCAAATAACACTATTTTCTACTGCCCCCAGGTCCAGCACTCAAACTGCCACTTTTCTGCCCCTGACTCTGGCATGGGAAAGAGAGTGCAGATAAACTCCTTCAAAAACAGCCTCCCAGAAAGAGTGACCTGTATTCCCAAGCAGCCTTCATTTGTTTAAGAGACTTGCACCTAGAATTTCTTGATCAAAGCTAATGCGCTGTAAATTTCTTCATTTAACAGACTTAGTCTGTTCAACTCTTGACACTGGGAATTGGGATTTCCCAGAACTATTAGCACTACACAGTAGGCACTCCACGCCGGCCAAGAACTGGGGATTAACAGGTATTTGTCTCAGCTAATTTCACTCTCTATACCGGGTCTATAGAGACTGGGGCTTCTTGGCGGAGTGTGTGCCACCCTGCTAATTGGCTACGAATGTAACTTCTCCAGCATGCCAATGGAGCACGGGGTAGTCCACAGTCTTAAGAGGCTTGAGACAAATGGATCCTTACACTGGGCATTCGGGAAAGTTGAGGGTTGCTGGGCAAGCACTATAATTGTAAATGGTTCATCTGCCAACTTTTACCTCCCACTGGCTATCAAACTCTCACCCCTGTAGACTATGTAGTGATCGTTTGTAAAAAGTATGCTCAGTGACAATTGTATCTGTGAAATCCCAGAGTAACAAAGAATTTCCATACATTCTATTCAGGATGCATTTGCAAAATCAAAGGTCCTAGAGGGAGTTGCCATAAAACGCACAATTCCCTGAGGCAGATAAAATCAGTGCGCTCATCAGCATATTCACGGCTTATATAAATCATTTCTGGGAAGAAGACTGTCAATAAAGAGAAAGTTAGTCCCTTTTCACTCCCTGCTGATAATCAAGACTCTCTGAATGATAGATCCAACTTCTGAAGTTTCTGACATAAGAAATGAAGAGTCAAATATTAAATAATACTATATGTATTATTTATCTACTGCTACATAACAAATTATCTCAAACTTAGCAGCTGAAAACAATAAACATTTATTATTTCATAGTTTCTGTAAATCAAGAATCCAAGAGCAGCTCAGCTGGGTGGTGTTGATTCAGTCTCTCATGAGGCTACGATCAAAGTGTGGCCCAGTTATCTGAAGGCCCAACGGAGGGAGAAGCCAGGTCAAAGATGCCTCACATGGCTGTTGGCAGGCCATAGAAGATCCACGTCCAAACTCACTACTGTGCACCTCTCCACAGAGCTGCCTCGTAACATAGCAGCTGGCTTCCACCACACTGCACTGAATGTTTGTATCCCCACAAAATTCCTAAGTTGAAGCCCTAAGCCCCAGTGTGGCTGTATTTGGAGATGGGGCCTCTAAGAAAGTAACTAAGGTTAAATAAGGTCATAAAGGTAAGGCCCGGATCCAATAGGATTAGTGTCACTATAAGAAGAGACTCCAGAGAGCTCTCTCTCTCCCTCCCACACATAGAGGCCATATGAGCACACAGCGAGACGGTGGCTGCCTATAAGACAGAAAGAGGGCCCTCATCAAGAATAGAGTCAACCAGCACCTTGATTTGGGACTTCTAGCCTCGAGAATTGTGAGAAAATTAATTTCTGTTGTTTAAGCCACCCAGTCTGTGGTATTTTTTTATGGCAGCCCAGGCAGACTAACACACCCCAGAACAAGCACTCCAAGATGAAAGTCACAGTCTTTTTATAACCTAATATCAGAAGTGGCATCTCATCACTTCTGCCATATCCTTTTCATTATAAGGAAGTCAATAAGTCCAGCCCACACTCAAAGGGAAAGAATTACACAAGGGTATGGATATCAGGAAGCAGGGATCACTGGGAGCCATCTTGGAGGCTGCCTGCCACGTTATATAAGACCCAATTTATTGACTAGAACCATGTCTACAGGGAACTATATTCAATACCCTGGGATAAACCATAATGGAAAAGAATCTGAAAAGGTATGTATGTACTGTATATGTATAACTGAATCAATTTGCTGTACAGCAGAAATTAACACACTGTAAATCAACTATACTTAAATAAAATAAAATTTTAAAAAACATGTCTACACTTATACTTTTACTACTGTATATATTATAATACAAGCAGTGCTTGCTATTCTTAGCATTTGTAAGGAGGTAAAACTGCATTTCAAACAATGGGTGCATTTTGAAAGTTAGCTCACAATTTGGGAGTCCACTGCTTTATGATGCCATTCACACATGTGCTCTTATTTTTCTCCCCTTTTCCATTCCTCTGAGTAAATACATGCATGTGGATACCACTTCCGGTGCTACAAATGTTGCCAGTGGGATGTGTGGTTCACCATTCCAAGCTTGTTGTCTGGGCTATCTGCCACATCTGCCACCCAATAGTAAACCTCTTATTACAAAGCCCATCTTTCTATCAGATGGCTACACCCTAGATTGATTAATTGAGCCCCTCTCAACACTGTCATAATGGAAATAACCATAATACATTTCCAAGTGTGTGTGCTTCACCATGATGAACTGTAATGGTTTATTATCATTTAGCCACTACATAGATCTCCATAAGACGGTACAGATACACCCGAACAAACTCTTTGGCCAACTCAACACTATCGTTCATCTCACCTTTATTTTTACATCTGTCATAATACTTGAAATAGAAACTTCTTCGAGATGAACATTGGGAGAATAAAGTAAGTAAATAGTAGAATGAAAATTTGCTATGGCAGGTTTACTCTATCTTGTATAATTTTTTTTAACAGATGAGCTTCTTGATTATGGTTTCTGAATTTCCTTCATTGTATGCATTGAAATGATATTAAGTCTCTTAA
>NW_020173387.1:58428-82453 GCF_003031525.2 Neophocaena asiaeorientalis asiaeorientalis
TCCTGGACCGGGGCACGAACCCGTGTCCCCTGCATCAGCAGGCGGACTCTCAACCACTGCGCCACCAGGGAAACCCAAGGCGTATTTAATAATTCCATTGTATCAAACTAATGTAAGTGTACCATGTATCGTTTAGAATGCATTTGAAAGCATTCATCAAATTTTTAATATTTAATTTGGCATTTAAACATAATGCCAACATAATGGAATATTGAAATACTAAATTATTACTTAAAATAAAAGATTGCTGTTTGGAGTAATGAGATGGTATATGTAAAAGCACCTGATACAGTAGCAGAGAGCTCAAAGTTATATTCCAAATAAATGCTACTTGATATTAAATTCTGGCCATAAAATAAAGTGCAAATGAAAAGGAACTAAAGAGAAACCAAAGAAAAGTGAAGTTAACCCTGCATGGCTCCAGAACTGGAAATGGGAAACACGTTACACTGACATGTAAGTCTTCGCCCCCCCCCACCCCCCGATCCCATTAACATACAAATCATTAACACTATGCAAATCAGTAACAAAATCAAGATTCCCAGGGCAATTTCTATTCCCACCTCTGCAGAGAGATCTAGTCTAGTTAGTTGTACAGAAAGAGCTTCCGGAAATTTTGATTAATTAGGGGAAAACATGATAGTCACAAGAGAAAACTTGCAGTTAATCCAAGTGCAGTTAGTCAAGGTTACAAAGAGGAAAATCATATAGGCTACTTAGCCTTGCGTAATGAGAATTCCATTCCACAGCCACCAATGTACCTCTGACTGCAGCCAACCAACACAGAAAATTAGGTCACTGCGTAAGGCAGGCATAACGAGGGATTTTAATTTTTTCTTTTTTAGCATTCCTACTGAAAAGTAACCCGATAGAGCAGTCCTGCTTACACTGAAGTGAGAAGGGGGTAAGAGTCACCTCATTCTCTCCTGTAAGTATTGGCATCAATAGCTCCCAACTCAAAACCACAGTGATTCAAATGGTAAAACAACATTTAGGAGAGAAAATTCCTGTTTTAATTTGCTACTGCCATGCAAGACTTCTATGGAACAAATTTCACAATAATAGAGAAAAAATACTTATTAAAGGTAAATTAAAATAAAAATGAAATATTTTCACCAAAGAAGTATGAGGTTTTTTTCTCTTTTTAAAATGTGTTTATTTTGAAATAATCAGATAGTAAAGAAAGGCCTATCCTGTATCCCCACACCCAGTTTTTCCCAATGGTTACATCCTGCATAACTATAGTGCAATGTTAAAAGTGAGAAATAGATAATACGTGTGTATAGTTCTATACCATTTTATCACTTCTGTAGATATGTGTAACCACCACTGCAATCAAGATACAGAACTATTCCACCATCATAAAGATTCCATCAAGCTACCGCTTCAGAGTCACACCCACCCGCCCCACCAACCCTAACCCTTGGCAGC
Organism: Neophocaena asiaeorientalis asiaeorientalis; assembly: GCF_003031525.2. Lineage (NCBI taxonomy): Eukaryota > Metazoa > Chordata > Mammalia > Artiodactyla > Phocoenidae > Neophocaena > Neophocaena asiaeorientalis. The sequence continues at coordinate 59,860 of NW_020173387.1, forward strand.
CACTAATTTGTTCTCCACCAATTTAAGTGTGTCATTTTGAAAATGTTATATAAATGGAATCATACAGTATGTGACCTTTTAAGATTGGCTTTTTTCACTCAGTATAATGTCCTTGAGGTCCATGAAAGTTGTTGTGTACATAAATAAATTTTTAGTGGTTGCTCTAGGTATTTCATTATACATTCATAACTTATCATAGTCAATTGGTGTTGAAATATTAGCAGTTCAAGTGAAATGTAGAAACCTTACCTCACTTTAAGTCCCCTTATACTCCTCTGTTTATAATATAATTATCTTAAATATTTCCTCTACAAAACATTGAGAAACACATCAAAAATGTCATACTTTTTGCTTCAGCTATTAAATATAATTTAGAAAACTCAAGAGGAGAAAGTCTACTGTATGTATCCATATTTTTGCTCTTTCCTTTGTACTGCCTTCCTGATGCTTCAAGATTCTTTCATTTCCTTTCAAGTTCAAGAACTTCCTTTAGACATTTTTTAAATAAATGTATTTATTTATTTACTTATTTTTGGCTGCATTGGGTCTTTGTTGCTGAGCATGGGCTCTAGGCGCATGGGCTTCAGTAGTTGTGACACGTGGGCTCAGTAGCTGTGGCTCACAGGCTCTAGAGCGCAGGCTCAGTAGTTGTGGCACACGGGCTTAGCTGTTCCGTGGCATGGGGGATCTTCACAGACTAGGGCTCAAACCCGTGTCCTCTGCATTGGCAGGCGGATTCTTAACCACTGTGCCACCAGGAAAGCCCTACTTTAGACATTTTTTAAGGGTAGGTCTGCTAAGGACACATTCTTTTACTTTTTCTTAATCTGAGAATATATTTCTCTCTTATAACTAAAGGATAGTTTCACTGAATATAGAATTTGTAGTTAACAATTCTTTCCTTTCAGCACTTGAAAAATGTTGTGCCATTTGTTTCTAGCCTCCATGATTTCTGATGAGAAACCCCTGTCATTCAAATTATTTTTCCCACTATAGATAATGTATCATTTCTCTCTGGCTGCTTTCAAGATATTTTCTTGGTCTTTACTTTCATTAAGTTTGATTACATGTCTTGGCACGGATTTCTTTGGTTGATCTTGTTTGGGAGTCTCTAAGCTTCTTGAATCTGTAGGTTTATGTCTTTTGCCAATTTGGGGTATTTTCAGTCATTGTTTCTTTGACTACTTTTTCAGCCTCATCCTCTTTCTTCTCTCCTTCTGGGACTCCAGTCACACAAATGTTACAGCTTTTGTTATAGTCCCACAGGTCTCTGAGTCTCTGGCTCAGTTTTTTCAGTCTATCTTCTCTCTGTTGTTCAGACTGGGTAATTTCTATTATTCTATATTTAAGTTCACTGATTCTTTTCGCCCTCCTCTCCATTCTGCTGAGGGTTGTTTGTTTGTTTTGGGGGGGGTTTGGTTATTTTATTATTCAAGTCTAAAATTTCACATTTGATTCTTCTTTATATCTTCTATAGGATATATTTGCTCTTAATGGATTTGCTGAAGCCAAAAATAACGATCCCAACCACCTGGGTCTCACACAGGAGAAGACTTGTTTTGACAAAAGCATAAAATGGCACAATAGTAAATATACTGTCACAGTGTTAAGTGAAGATAGGAGTAACCAAGAATGAGAAAACAGAAGCTAATAGTCAGCTGGCAAGGAGACACATACATCTGTATATCCTGGTTATGAAGAAGCAATGGAATTTCCTTATGTAAGCTTTAGTGCTTCTGCAGGACTAGAAGGCTGCTACACAATTATTCACTGGTAAGTCCAAGCACCAGACGCCTCTTCAGTTACCCAAAAGAGAAGAAGCTAGAGGCATGACTTCAGGCATCTGAGGAAGTCTGAGTTTTCACCGTCAGCACCACAATTTCAGGTGATACTCCAACCAGACATGAGAGTTCAATACAGTTGACCCTTGAACATCCAAGGGTTAACGATGTCGACCTTCCATGCGGTTGAAAATCTGCATATAACCTACAGTCAGCCCTCCACATATGTTGTTCCCAGTGTCTGCAGCTCCTCCATTATCCACAGTCCTGCAACTGAGAATGCAACCAACCACACAGATCGTGTAGTATTGTAGTATTTACTACTGAAAAAAATTCACATATAAGTGGACCTGCACAGTTCAAACCTGTGTTGTGCAAGGGTCAACTGTATAATGTATCATCTGAGAAACAGGGATAAAATATAATCCTGTACTTTACTTTATGCTGAGACTCTGTCCATCATTTCTTACTAACCACGTAAAACAAATTGGGGAACTTTTCTACTGTTTTTAGTCTATAAAGCAATTTTTATTTAAGATAGGTGTTACATTCCTCTAAATTTTGGTAGACCTCATTTGTAAAAACATCCAGGCCTAGTGTTATGTTTTGCTTGGTGGGAAGGCTAGACTCTTGAGAGGGATTTAATGGGCAAATTTTTGACTACTGAGTAAATCCCTTTAATGAGTATGGATTTATTCGTGTTTGGTATTTCCTTTAGAGTCAGTTTTGATAATTTGTATTTTTAAATAAAACCAACCATTTTACCTAAGTTTTGAAATGTAATACCCCCAATGAATGTATCTTTAATATATAGAGAGCTTCTAAAAGTAGAGAATGAAAACACTACAACACTAAAGAATCTGCATGATAAACCAAATCAGGGAGACTTCCTGATAAAAGATTTATTAGGACTCAAAGTATCATAACATAATATCCAAAATGTCCAAAATACAATAAAAAAATCACCCACCATATAAAGAACCAGTAAAATCACCATTTGAATGAGGGAAGACAAACAAGTGATGCTAGCACCAACACAAATCAGATGCTGGAGTTATCTGACAACAAGTTTAAAGCAGTCATGACAAGAATATTTCAATAAACTATTACATATAATCTTGAAACACGTGAAAAACTAGAAAATCTCAGCAAAAGAAATAGAAGTTATAAAAAGAACCATGTGCAAATTATAGAACTGAAAAATACACTCACCAAAATTTAAAACTCAATCAGTGGGCTCAACTGAAAAATGGAGAGAACAGAGAAAAGAATCAGATAACTTGAGAACACATCAATGGAATTCACTCAATTTATACAACAGAGAGAATAGACCAAAACAATTAACACAGCCTCAGGGACCTTTGGGACTATAAGAAAAGACCCAATATTCTTATCATTGAAGTCCAGAAAGAGAGGAGAAAAGTCCAAATAGAGAACATGATCCTGAAAGAATATTCAAAGAAATACAGTAATGGCCAAAAACTTTTCAAATATGGAGAAAGACATAAACATACAAATTCAAGGCTGAACAAACCTCAAATTAGATAAACCCAAATAAATCTACACCAAGACACATCACTATTAAACTTCTAAAAACTAAAGACAATGTTGAAACCAGCCAATGAGAAACAATCTGTAGGGGAAATTCAATTCAAATGGTAGCAGATTTCTCATCTGAATCCATGGAGGCCAAAAGGAAGTGGCATAACATTTCCCAAGTGCTGGAAGAAGAGAAATGTCAACTGTGAACTATATATCTGGTGAAACTATCCTTAACGAATGGAGGGGAAATAAGGATATTCTCAGATGAAGGGAAACTAAAATAATTTGTCACTAACAAACCCACCCTTAAAAAATGGCTAGGGGACTTGCCTGGTGGAGCAGTGGTTAAGAATCCACCTGCCAATGCAGGGGACATGGGTTCGAGCCCTGCTCCAGGAAGATCCCACAGGCCGCAGAGCCACTAAACCCGTGTGCCACAACTACTGAGCCTGTGCTCTAGAGACCACAAGCCACAGCTGCTGAGCCCACGTGCCACAACTACTGAAGCCCGTGTGCCTAGAGCCTGTGCTCCGCAACAAGAGAAGCCACCACAATGAGAAGCCCACACACTGCAACAAAGAGTAGCCCCCACTCGCCGCAACTAGAGAGAGCCCATGCACAGCAATGAAGACCCACCACAGCCAAAAATTAGTTAATTTTTAAAAAAAGAATGGCTAAAAGAACTTCTCCAAACAGAAAGAAAGTAATTATTTACTTATTTATTTTAATTTTTTAAAATTATTTTTTAGGCCACGACGTGTGGCATACAGGATCTTAGTTCCCCGACCAGGGATCAAACCTGTGCTCCCTGCATTGGGAGCACAGAGTCTTAACCACTGGACCACCAGGGAAGTCACCAGAAAATAATTATTTAGAAGTGTCTTGGTTTATTTCCAAGTGATGAGAAAAGAAGTCAAAATGAAATAAATTACACATAGAACCAAATGAGGATGAAAATAAAATGTAACAAGATATGTAGGAATACACCTAACGGAGTGATAAGAGGGAAGTTTATAGCACTAATGCTTACATTAGAAAAGAGAAAAGGTCTCAAAACAATAAACTAAGTTTCTACCTCAAGAAACTAGAAAAAGAACAAAAACCCAAAGCAAGCAGAGGATAGATAAGAAATCTATGAAATCAAAAACAGAAAAACAATAGACAAAATCAATTTTTAAAAAGCCAATTCTTTGAAAAATTCAATAAAATGGATAAACCTTTAGCAAGACAAACAAAAATTAAAACAGAGATGACACATATTACCAATGTCAGGAATGAAATGGAACATCACTAAAAATGCTGGAGCTATTAAAAGGATGGCTTTACTGTAAACTGTACTGAAAGCCAAACAGCCCAGAGAAAGACTCCATTTTGGGAAACCTCATTGCTCTGTAAAAAGTACCTGCCAAACCAGAAAGGTGATTCCAGGAGGAGTTAGCCCAAAAAAAAAAGTGCTCTTCAGCTTTTCAGTTTTATGATATCTTTGGGCAACTTTTTTTTTTCATCAGAAGTGACCAAACAAAATTAAGATGGTGAGACTTCTGAGATCAAATCCTTTTCCCAGCTCCACCCTGTTCCCAACTGCTCACAGAATGGATCATGTGCCCTTATATTAACGTGACCACTTATTTGCTCGCCTTCCTCCTTGAAAGAAAGAAAAGAAAATTGTCTTGCCACTGATTTGCCATATGAAATTCATCTTATCACCCTTTTCTGGGTCTGAAGCTGCTGTCTCTAAAAGTGGCATCTCGTGTTTCATATCAGTTAGTGCTGGAGAAATCTTGAATAGCTTATGTTCAAAACTGTTTTTAAATTTTCTATTATTTTGAAACTTTGCTTCTTTGGGGTTGGGGCACACTGGTCACCCCAATCTGGCTGTGAGAGCTGTCTACAGTCTGTGCGCTGGCACTGTGCTGATCGTTTAAAGTTTCTTTCCCTACCCAATCCCCCCTTTTTGGTGAGGTTTCAGTGAGGTCTGTTAGGTTTGCATCCTGCAGCTTAACTGGCTTAAAATGTACTCTCCTTTGGTGTGGTCTCTTTGGGGGCTGATTGGGAGAAAGGAAAACCAATAGTGTAACTGTTTTGATACTGAAAATTGATAAATGTCTTTCTGAAATAAAGAACCAGTCCCTCCAAAAAAAAGATAATAATAGAACATGATAAACAACTTTATACTCATAAATTTGAAAATTTAGAAAAGATAGAACACTTCCTTGAAAACCACAAACTACCAAAACTCAACCAAGATGAAGTAGATAATCTAAATAGTCCTGAAACAACCTAGTGAATAGCACAGGGAACTATATTCAATATCTTGTAATAACCTATAATAGAAAAGAATCTGAAAAACTATCTATCTATCTAAATATATAACTGAATCACTTTTCTGTACACTTGAAACTAACACATTGTAAATTAACTATACTTCAATTTAAAAAAATTTTAGGGACTTCCCTGGTTGTCCAGTGGTTAAGGCTCCACGTTCCCAATGCAGGGGGCCAAGGTCTGATCCCTGGTCAGGGAACTAGATCCCACATGCATGCCACAACTAAAAGCCCACATGCCACAACTAAGAGCCCGCATGCCGCAACTAAAGATCCTGCGTGCTGCAACAAAGATCCTGCACGCGGCAGCGAAGATCCCACGTGCCGCAACTATGACCTGGTGCAGCCAAATAAATAAATATTTTTAAAAATATATTCTTAAGTAGTCTTATAACTATCAAAGAAATTGATTTCATAATTTAAAAGCTCCCAAAAAATAGATCTCCATGCCCAGATGGTTTTAGTTGAGAATTCTACCAAACTTTTAAAGAAGAAATAACACCAATTCTACGCAATCTCGCCCAGAAAATAAAAGATGAAGGAACACTTCCCAACTCATTTTATGAGGCTAGCGTTACCCTGATACCAAAAGGAGACATGGACAATACAAAAAAAGAAAACTATAGATCAATATCTCTTGTGGAAGATAAAAAGCTAAGAAAATGGAAAGAACATGGGAGATAAAAAGGGAGACCAGAGAACTGTCCTTTAGAACCCTTTAGCACCTGTTAAAAGAGGAGATTAAGAAGGGAGAAGAAAAAGATGGAATAAGATGCCCAAAGGGAGAGATTGACAAAAATAAGGAGAACAGTGCTCACTTATGGATAGAGGAAAAGAGATACAGAGAGAGAGAGACAGAGAGAGACAGAGAGAGACAGAGAGAGAGCCCAAAAAACATAGAATAAAACACACTGCAAATAGATCAATGAGCAGGAGATATCCAAAAAGAGACAAGAACCACAGACAAAGACCTAAATGAATCAATTAAACTGAAACTTAAAGAGAGAGAGAGAGACTCTTCAAATGCACAGAAATGGTTGTAATTTTGTTTGTGCCACAGAAGACTCTAAAGCCTTCTTACATTTTTGTAACCATGAGAAGTTTAGCTCTCTGGTGTAAAGAAAAGTGTACAATACTGGAAGAAAAAAAAGTCTGCAACAAGCCCCAATGGAGATTTCAGGAGCTCCCCAAACCTCTTGGTTTTTAGTTTTCTAAGCTACAAAATGAAGACAAACTATATGTTCAGTAAGTTTCCTTCCAGCTCCAAGATTTCATCAAGATATGGAAAACTTAAGAAGCAACAAGGATATATTGTACAGCATGGGGAAAAAGCCATTATTTTGTAATAACTCTAAATGGAGTATAATGTATAAAAATATTGAATAACTATGTTGTACACCTGAAACTAATATAATATTGTAAATCAACTGTATTTCAATTTTTAAAAGATATGGGAAACTTGGCATTTGTCAAGTGAGTTAAAGGCTTTTTCTAAATTAAGGGCTTATCCTATGAATAAGGCTGTGAGTCAGGAACTCCTTATCCCAAAACTACACTTTTCCATGGAAAAGTGAAAAGATGCCAAGATGTACTGATACTTAGTAAACGCTCATCTGTAGGGGAAATAGTTTATGGGAGAGAACAAACCATACTATTCCAGAACGATGGGAACAGATCTTAGTTTTAAAACTTTCCCGGGACTTCCCTGGTGGCGCAATGGTTAAGAATCCGCCTGCCAATGCAGGGAACGTGGGTTTGAGCCCTGGTCCGGGAAGATCCCACAAGCCATGGAGCAACTAAGCCCGTGCGCCACAACTACTGAGCCTGCGCTCTAGAGCCCGTGAGCCACAACTGCTGAAGCCTGCGCACCTAGAGCCCATGCTCCGCAACAAGAGAAGCCACCACAATGAGAAGCCCGTGCACCGCAACAAAGAGTAGCCCCTGCTCGCCGCAACTAGAGAAAGCCCATGTGCAGCAATGAAGACCCAACGCAGCCAAAAATAAATAAATAAATGTATTTTTTTTAAAAAAAGGCAAGGTAGAACTTTCCCTATAAAAGGCTTTGATTAAATCACTTAAATTTGTTTTAATCACATGAACTAAAAGATTGCATAAAATATTACTTATATTTCTTCAATCTGAATTTTCTTCTGCAGCTAAGGTATTCGTAGTTTAATTTTCCCTTTTATTTCTACTTTTGTTTTTTTCTAATCTTACTGAACAATGAAAGAAAGACCTGAACACCAAAGACACTCAAAATAAGGTTGCTGAACAAAGCAGTGAATCTGCCTCCTACATACACATGCACACAGACATACACACGAACTGTCGCAACCTAAAAATATAAAATATAACACAGTAGAGACCCACCTGGAGGCATGCCCACCCTAGGAATAAAGGCCAGAATCCCATTCCCTGGGCTTTGGACAGTTTCTCTCCCGAGCAGCACTGCTAATTAGTGCTAAAGATACTCAACGCTCAAATAGTCAAATACATGTCACATATACATATATATACAACTAGCTAATAAACATCACCTTATAAAATTAAGTAAAAAAGAAATGTCCCTCCCCCTGTACTCACACATCTCAGGCTCAGTACACTTTGGAGGTTTCTCTTTTCAACCAAAGGTGCCCTGGATGTTTATTTTAACTTGGCTCACTTGGATTAAAGTGTGGCAGAGAAGGCACCTAGGATGAACATGCAGTTTAAGATATTCTTTGCACTCTACTAGAAATGCAGGTTCTTGCTCACAAAAATACTTAAACCTTCACACAGCCAGCATCTCATCTTGCAGTATGCATATAGACAATCACCTTCATAGCACTCCATACGTTCCCATCCCATTCTGTGGTCCTTCACTCCTGTTTCAGAGAAACTGAAAGTAATGGAGGTGAAATCTACCAACTGCCTTTATTCCAGCAAAAATATGCACAGCCACATCTATCCTTACAACTCCATCCTACCTACCTCCTCTCCTTCAGAAGGTGAACCCTCTATCCATATTGGTATAGTCCTTCAATTGTACCTCCCTCTCTTGAATTTTAAATCTCTGCCTCTCTACTGGCTCTTTCTGTTCAGGTGATTGCATGTTCAAATTTCCTCCCATACTGTAAATCAGTGTGGTTCTCCAAGTGTGGGCCAAGAATCGTTGTGGGAAGTCTCTGAGGCCCTTCTAGAGAGTCCACAAGGGTCTTTCCTTTACCAACTACATATCTGTCTAAGGCCAGATTTTTCTTATTTACTTCAGCCAATAAGATTTTTCTTATTTACTTCAACACACTGCAACAGATTGGGTGAGGAAGCAGATATGAGAATCCAACTGTTTTTTAGTAAGTCAAACGTTAGAGAGCTGTGTAAAAATGAAAAACAGTACCACTTTTTTCACTAAACTTTTTTGTTTTGAAAAAATTCTTTTTCATGAAACTATATGTTAAGAAATATTTCAATTAATTTATTTATTTGTGGCTGCGTTGGGTCTTTGTTGCAGCACGCAGGCTTTCTCTAGTTGTATCAAGTGGGGGCTTCTCACTGCGGTGGCTTCTCTTGTTGCACAGCACGGTCTCAAGGTGTGCAGGCTTCAGTAGTTGTGGCACTCGGGCTTAGTAGTTGTGGCGCATGGGCTTAGTTGCTCCGTGGCATGTGGGATCTTCCCGGACCAGGGATCGAACCCATGTCCCCTGCATTGTCAGGAGGATTCTTAACCACTGCGCCACCAGGGAAGTCCCTATTGTTATTTTTAAATGAATCAATAGGTAAATATTTTTTAGATTTCTGTGTTATTATGTAATATGGTAAATATTAACCCACAGAAGCAAAAGCTCTTTGGGGTCCTCAATGACTTTTCGAGACTTAGAAAGAGGTCCTGAGAGTGAAAGGTTTAAGAACTGCTGCTATAAATAAATAATTTTCTCAATCCTGCTACTCACTCAAAATGCTACTCTTTCTCTTTCCTTGCCTTTGCCACTAACAGGGAGTCAACCATTCCCTGTTCCCATTTCCTCAGCTCCGATTATCTTCTTAATCCTTTAGAATGCAACTTCTGCTTCCTATCACTCCACCAAAACTATTCTCACCAAGGTCACCAGTGACTTCCTTTTCTAAGAATTTTTACCATATTCTTTTACGATTACAAACGTAATGCAGGGCCATTGCAGGACATTCAGAAAATGTAAATAAGCAAAAACAAACAAAAAAGAGAAATAAAAAAAAAAATCACCCCTGATCAGAGTGGAAGAAGGGAGCCAGGAGCTAAGAAATTCAGGCAGCCTGCAGAAGCTGGAAAAGATCAGGAAACTAAGGAAGAAGTTAAATAACATGATGAAGGGCTTCCCTGGTGGCGCAATGGTTGAGAGTCCGCCTGCCGATGCAGGGGACACGGGCTCGTGCCCCGGTCCAGGAAGATCTCACATGCCGCGGAGCGGCTGGGCCCGTGAGCCATGGCCGCTGAGCCTGCGCGTCCAGAGCCTGTGCTCCGCAATGGGAGAGGCCGCAACAGTGAGAGGCCCGCGTACCGCAAAAAAAATAAGTAAAAAATAACATGATGAAGACCATATGGCTAGAAAGTCACACGTGAAAGTATAAGCAGGGGCTTTTGATGCTAAACTACATGTTTGTTCTTCTGTGTTCTGCTGCCACTGTACGGTTAAGAATTGTCCAGTTTTTCTACCCAGTCAGCTACAAACTATCTCTTTGGAGAGATTTGAAGAATGAGAATGACATCCCGCGTTGCTGCTTTAAAGATGGAGGAAGGAGTGCAACAGTGAAGGAATGCAGGCAGCCTCCAGAAGCTGAAATTGACCCTCGCTGACAGCCAGCAAGGAAACAGGACCTGAATTCAGAAAACAACCAGAATGAGGTTAAAAGTAGATTCTTGCCTTTAAAATAAATCACCCTTAATACTACTACTCAGAGATAACCACTGTTAGAAATCTGTCCCTTCAGAGTTCTCAATGCACTGTTATAAAAATGGTATTAGAGAATATATATTGTTTGGATGTGTGTTTTACATATTATTTTGAAATCAGCTTTTTAAATGATGTGGCCACTGGTTACCTCCTAAGGGCTAAATCCTAAGGTTTCTTATCAGTCTTTAGTCTCCTTGGCCTCCCTGCATCATTCTCTCTTGGTTCCCCTCTGACCTCCCTGTGCACTCCTTCTCTGTCCCTTTCACTCCCTCTATATGAGCCCATTACTTGTAAAGCTTTAACTGTCCCCTAAATGTAGAGGAATTCCAAATCTCTCTTTCTAAGTCCTATTTTCTCCTGGGCTCCAGACCCAAATTTCCAGCATTCCACTGGTCAACTCCAATTCCACATTTCACAAATTCTTCAAACCCAACAGATCAAAACTAATTTTTTCAGATCCTCCTCCCAATCTACTTCTTATTCTAGAATTCCTCATCTCAGTTGGTGGCTCCACTTTGCCTAAAACAGAAACCTGAAACTCAAGGTCCATTCCACGCTTTCCCTCGACCACACTAAACAATGTGTTTTCAAGTACAGTAGTAAGTAGTAGCTCCCAATGTCTCTAGAGACTCTGACTTCCTCACTCACGCCACCACTATTGCTCTCATGGTATTCATCGTCTAACCAGCCCCCTCTCTCCAGTCCCCTCTTCCTCAAACCCAACCTGAATACCCAACTGTACAACTCCATCCTTCTATGGATCCCCATTGCGTAAAGGGCCCCTTCACTGTCTGGTTTCAACTCATCTCTCCAAGCTCTTCTCTCAAGTTCCACACATGTACATATTCTGTACTCCAACCCCACCAAGCCACTCGTAGTCCCCCAAATATTCCATGCCCTTTGATACACTTTGTGTTCGAGAATACTATTCCCCTTCTCCGTTCAACATACTCCTCATCTTTAAAGACCCAACTCAAATACTACCTCTCTTGTGAAGCCTTCCACAGATCCTCCAAAGACAGTTAGTTGCTCCCTCATCTCTCCTCATAGGACTTGGCCCTTCTGTCATAGCTCTTATTACACCATATTGGAGTGGCCCACTACATGTCTATGGTCATGTCAAGGGCTGAGATCTTGTCTTAATCATCCATGTACCTCTACCCTTACCTACTTTGGATGGATTGTTGGATGTATTACTAAATATATATTAAGAAAATTTACTTTGTAGTCTTCCTACTTGGTTTACGACCCTATGAAGAAGCTATAAATCAAGTAGATATACTGCCAAGCGTCAGCACTCACTCACCTGTGTTCACAGAAGTAACATCTGTGGAGCAAAGAAAACTAATCCCCAGCAAACTAGCACAGTTAAAAACACCATAAGTGGGCTTCCCTGGTGGATCAGTGGTTAAGTATCCGCCTGCCAATGCAGGGGACATGGGTTCGAGCCCTGGTCCGGGAATATCTCATATGCCGCGGAGCAACTAAGCCCGTGTGCCACAACTACTGAGCCTGTGCTCTAGAGCGCACGAGCCACAACTACTGAGTGCACGTGCCACAACTACTGAAGCCTGTGCGCCTAGAGCCCGTGCTCCGCAACAAGAGAAGCCACTGCAGTGAGAAGCCCGCACACCGCAATGAACAGCAGCCCCCGTTCGATGCAACTAGAGAAAGCCCGCGCGCAGAAACGAAGACCGAACGCAGCGACAAATAAATAAATAAATGTATTTAAAAAAAAAAACAACACCATAAGCAACCTTAAGGGTACTATAGGAATGTTTTCCCAGACTACATGTTAAATGAGCTCTTGCTAAAGTCTCTTCTGAAATTTATCTTCCATCTTAGACTTTGGACCCTGACACTTCCATTCATGAAATACAATGGAAATTGAGTAATGTAGACAGAAAAACAGATAGCACTATTCAATGGGAAAAACTTTGGCTTTGTTTTCTGACCTTAGGCGAGTTACTGAAACTCTCTGAACCTGTTTTCTCATCTGTGAGATAAAGAAAGATCTAACTTTATAAGATTTTTCAAAATTTAGAGATAATACTAATGAAGAATGGAGTACAGTCCTCATCAATAAGGCAATTCCTCATTAATTTGAGAAAATTGGTCATTTGAAAATGTGTATATATATTGGAGAGTATTTGCAATTCACCTAAATAAAGGTCATTTATTTCAGACTCCTCTGTCAAAGACTAAATTCAATGTGGAATTGAATCTAAGGGGAAAAAAACATGTTCATGACCAGAATGTTGTCTTAAGACCAAGACTTGAACATCAGCTAGGCTTAATCCTTCAGTAATTAATAAATCTCATCCCTTCCACACACACCAAAAACTAACTGGTAGAATATCGGACTCTTAAACCGAGAATATATTACCCAAGGTCAAGAAAAATCCAAATACTATTCTTAATCATTTATGAAGGTTCCACAAACCTGTCTGTTTAATGAGTGTTGCCTGCAACTGTGCCCTGAGAAATGAGCCCCAAACTTTGGGTTATCTCAGAATTTCTGGAATTCTCTGAAGTCTATTTCAGGTTTACTCTCAGACCACAAAATTATACAGAGCCCATCTACAGATTTCAACTGGCTGTGTAAGAGCCTTCTAAGTTAGCTAACTTCTGTCACCACACATGGCTATCTATGGGTAATTAAGAGGTTAACATAACAAAAGTGGAGAGTGTACACTTGTGGTGAGAACCTGTACAAAGGGTGACCTTTGAGCCTCCCACCTGTCGCTGCCCATTCTGGCCACACACCAGTCTTCTTTGTGAATTATGAAAAAGTGCTTCGGGGCCTCAACAAAGGTAGCCAGCTGTCCTGAAATGCTCAAATTTCCCAACTGCAAGGGGATAGGAAACTGCAGTATGAGTTGTTAATAAGTATGAACTACCACAAATTATGTCAGTATATAAGTTTAAAGACTCCTTAGAAACAATCCAGAAAATGGGACTTCGGAAGAAAGACTACTAAATTTGTCTATTCAAACCTTCTGTTTTTTTCACAAGAGCAATAGGACTTTCACACACGTACAAACACACACACAACTCTTTTAAAATGAACGATTACATTTGACTAAAAGAAGGCATTGATAAAAACAAGTTCAGGGGTCAATAAATGTATTATTAACTTTAGACAAAACTCAAGTTGACTAGGGGCAGGGTTTGGAGGATAAAAACATGAAAGTGTTTTCCCGAAATAGCATCTCTAAAGATCACCTATAGAGGAAAGAACGTGTTTCTGCTTTTCCACTTCTGGATCCAAGCTCTAATATGAACGTATTTGTGCAATTTATGCACATAATAGTATGTAATAGCAGCAAATGCACACACCTGCTGATTTTCCTCCATTTGAAAGGCGGAATGTAAAGGTCAACCAGATGATTTCCCCTTCCGCAGTGGAACTAGACAGAAAGCAGTTCAAATCCCAGGCTACCATTTACTAGCTATGTGATTCTAGGAAGTTATTTAACCTCTCTGTGCCTCAGTTTTCTCATAAAAATGGGGTTGATAAAAGAACTGACCTCATGGCTTTGTTATGAAGATCATATGTATCAGTACAGAAAATGCACTGAGCGATGTACATAGTAAGCTATTGTTATTACCATTCCATTATTTAAGCTTTAAAAGACTGTGGTGCATCGTGAAGTAACTAGCATGTAACTCTAATTTATCTGACAAGGGTTAGAGTTTACTATCAGTTCACCAAGTTCTCCTTTGACAGAAGTAAAAAAGGAGTGATGTTTTAAAAATTATCAAAAAAAAACTATAAATGGAGTATAACCTTATGAATCACTACATTGTATACCTGTAACTTATATAATATTGTACATCAACTATACTTCAATACAAATAAATAAAGTACAGCTAAGGAAAAAAATTAGCAAAAACATTCCCAGTCCCAAGCCCCAACCCAGGTCACATTTATATCTTAAAGCCTTCTGAGTAAAAATGATCCACATTTATATAAATGAAAGATGGCTGCAAATTCTTTACTGCTTCTCTCACGGTGAGGGAATTTCTATGTCCCCTCCCCTTGAATCTGGGAAAGCTCTGCGACTGCTTTTACCAACAAAATACAGTGGACGTTATGCCAATTTCCTGACCCAGGCATTAAAAGTCTGGTAGCTTCCACTTTCTGTCTCTTGGAATGCTCCCTCTTGAGACACTGTCTTTGGGAATCCATCCACTGGGCTGTGAGAAGCCCAAACCACTTAGAGAGACCACGCGTAGGCACTTCAGATGACAGCCCTAGCTCAGCTTCTAGCTGACAGCATCAAACGCCAGCCATCCTTGCCCACGTGCCTAACATGTGAGTGAAGCAGCCATCTTGGAGGTGGATTGTCATATCCTAGCGACCCAAGCTGGTGCCACGTGGATCACAGATGAATCACCTAGCCAAGCCCTTCCTGAACTGCTGATCCACTAAACTGCGAGCAAAATAAAATGATTTTTTTAAGCCACTCTGTTCTGAGGTGATTTGTCACTCCAGAATAGATAATCAGCAAACCTAACTATATTCATCCTCTCTCTGACACTGAATTGGATAAATGGAGTCAAAATTTAAGCTCTGCCTTATTTTCCTCTTTCTTACAGAGCACACTTGACCAGGGATAAGTGTCCTACACAAGTAAGAATCTATTATAGATACAAAATGAAAACCAAAGTTGCTATTACAAAATTATTATCAGTGCTTCAGATATTGTTCCAAAGAAAACTATTTAGAGGGCTGATGGGAGAAAGGTCCAGGATAGGGGTGGTATGAATGTGCAGTGACCCAGCTACGATGCTTCCAGAGCCAGCAAGCAGTTATCCTGCTAAAGTTGGAAAGAGCACGACACCTTCCAAAGTCAACAAGGAGGAAAGAAAGATGGTGGCTGTTAAGGGTAGTATGTCATCACTGGATCAACCAAGGTGACAGCATCCTCTCACGACCATGAATTTATTGTAAAGAAACTGTGTGCATATGCGCGCGCGCACGCGTGTGTGTGTGTGTGTGTGAGACAGAGAGAGAGAGAGAGAGAGAGAATATGTATTAAACAATAAAAGTCACATTGTATGGTCCAGGTTGACTGGCTGAAAACAAAACCAATGAAGACAATTTTAGAGCTATGCCCTTATTCATGCTACAAAAAATATGTATTATTTTACTGTGTATTAGGTTTATGCTGCAACATTGCTGCATAACAAACAAACCAAAATTTCAGTGGCTTACAACAATAGTTTCCTTTTCTTATTCATGGCTCTGAGGGTAAGCTGGGCTGTTTCTGCAGCTACAGACTGACTTCAGGCTGCAGGTGGAGGCCAGGTCAGCTCCACATATCTCCTCATTCTGTTTTCCCTTTCTCTGCAACTCCTCTCCTCAACTGAAAGCACACCAAGGCTCAATCTCTTATGTGCCCACCACATCTTTGATCTACCCTTGGAAGGCAGCCCCAATCTGGCCTGTTCTGCAAGTAATACACACCACATGGACTCACCAAAGGCTGAAGCTAGAGATTACCTCAGGAAATGATAACCTAACACCTGCGCCTGCAGATGAGAAGACAGAGGTCCAGACAGGCAAAGTCATCCACCCAAGGTCCCACAGTGAGTTCCTGGCCTCCTGAGTTCCCAGTTCACGAAGTTTTTCACGCATGACCTTAGTCTCGTCATACCAAGCAACTAAGAATACTAGAGAACAGATATTGAGTGCTTAGTGACTCTGGCACTGTTCTAAGTGCTTTAGGTATGCTAATCCATCCTACAAATGAAGAGAGGAGGTACAGAAGCAATGCCCAGAGGCACACAGCTGGTAAGTGGTAGAGCTAGAACCCAAACTCTGGGTGGTCTGACATCAAGCCCCATGCTTTACCACCACTCTACACTGTTTTTGTAAAACACTGTGTAACACCTCTTTGTGCCAGGCATTGGAAGGATACAATGGAGAATAAGAAACAGAATACACTTTCCAGGAGCTTTCATTCTTGTGGAAGAGATGGAGCAAAAATAGATAAACAATACATACATTTATTCAACAAATACTTATCAACTATTCTATTAGTTTCCTAGGGCTGCCATAAGAAAGTAGCACACTGGGCTTCCCTGGTGGCGCAGTGGTTAAGAATCCGCCTGCCAATGCAGGGGACATGGGTTCAAGCCCTGCTCCTGGAAGATCTCACATGTCACGGAGCAACTAAGCCCGTGTGCCACAACTACTGAGCCTGCGCGCTAGAGCCCGTGCGCCACAACTACTGAGCCTCTGTGCCACAACTACTGAAGCCTGCGCACCTAGAACCCGTGCTCCACAACAAAAGAAGCCACCCCAATGAGAAGCCCGGGCACCACAACAAAGAGTAGCCCCCACTGGGCACAACTAAAGACAGGCCACGCACAGCAATGAAGACCCGACGCAGCCAAAAAAAAAAAAAAGTAGCACAAACTGAGTGGCTTAAAACAACAGAAATTTACTCTCCCACAGTTCTAAAGGCTAGAAGTATGAAATCAAGATATCAGCAGGGGCTTCCCTGGTGGCGCAGTGGTTGAGAGTCCGCCTGCCGATGCAGGGGACATGGGTTCGTGCCCCGGTCCGGGAAAGATCCTATATGCCGCAGAGTGGCTGGGCCCGTGAGTCATGGCCGCTGAGCCTGCGCGTCTGAAGCCTGTGCTCTGCAACCGGGGAGGCCACAGTGGTGAGAGGCCTGCGTACCGCAAAAATTAAAAAAGAAGAAAGGTATCAGCAGGGCCACCCTCCTTCACAGGCCCTGGGTAAGATTCTTCCTTTCCTCTTCCTAGTTTCTGATGGTGGCTGCAGCTCCTTCTGTTATCACATGGCCTTTTCCTCCTTTTATAAGGACACCAGTCATATTAGATTAGGGCTCACCCTATGACCTCATCTTATCTTGATTACATCTGCAAAGGGCTTATTTCCAAATAAGGTCACATTCACAGCTACAGAGGGTTAGGACTTCAACAGATCTTATTGAGGGACACAACTCAACACATAACAAGTATCTACCATATGGCAGGCACTGTTCTAGGCACTGTGGATACTGCAGCAAATAAAATTTTAAAACTCCCTATCTTGTGGACCATATATTCTGGGAATAGGCAAGAAGCAATAAATATGATAAATAAATAGATGCTACAGAATGTTTAAAAGGAATTCGCCAGTGCAAAGCCACTAGCTGTGGCAAGAGCAGGTGTGGCTTGATCAAGGAATAGCAAGGAGACCAATTACAGGTATTAAAGTAAGTGAGAAGGAAGACATTAGGTGATACAGTCAAAGGTCACAGGGGGCGAGATCATGAGGGTCTTGTACACCACTTGCAAATACTTTGGGTTTTACTCTGAGAGTAATGGAGACCCCACATGCTCTGACTTCTCTTTTCCTCTGGCTGGTGTTTTGAGAAAACGTTGTTGCGAGGAGAGTAAGGGTGGAATGAAGAGAGCACTGCAGAGGCTACCAGGGCCATCCTAGTGACAGGTGGCTCAGCCCAGGGAGGTAAGAGTGGAGGAGCGAGAAGTGGCCAGATTCTGGATATAGCTTGAAGGCAGATAAAGCAATTTCAGGCAGTTACAAGCACTACAGGGAAAACACAAATAAAGTAGTGGGAAAGACAGAACTGAGAGGATGCTTCCATACACTGAGTGGTTAGAGGAGACCTCTCCAAAGAGGTCATACCTGAGCTGAGACCGAATGATGAGAAGGAGCTCCAGGAAAAAACATTCCAGCAAAGGAATAGGCCCCAAGATGAGAATGAGCTTAGAATATTAGGGGGACAAAAAATAAAGGCAAAATAGTGAGGTGCAGTGAACAAGGAAGACAGTGCTTGAAGATGAGCTCAGAGAGGGAGGTAGACCACAGTGAGGAGTTGAGAATTTATTCTAATTGCAATAGGAAGCAATAGCAGGATTTGAAGCAGGGAGACTGTGTGATCTGATTTGCTCTTTTAAAAGATCATTCTTTAAACTCATAGAGACAGAACGTAGAACAGAGGTAACCAGGGGCTGCGGGTAGGAGGGAATGGGGAGTTGTTTAAAAGGGGCAGGTTTCAGTCGGGGGTGATGAAAAAGTTCTGAAGAGGGATAGTGGTGATGGGTTGTACAACAATGTGAATGTACTTAATGCCACTGAACTGTATACTTAAAATGTATTAAGATAGTATAATTTATGTTATGCATATTTTACCACAGTAGAAAATATATTTGGTGTAATGTTTTTTTAAAAAACCCTCAGAATGGGAGAACATATTTGCAAATGAAGCAACTGACAAAGGATTAATCTCCAAAATTTACAAGCAGCTCATGCAGCTCAATATCAAAAAAACAAACAACCCAATCCAAAAATGGGCAGAAGACCTAAACAGACATTTCTCCAAAGAAGATATACAGACTGCCAACAAATGCATGAAAGAATGCTCAACATCACTAATCATTAGAGAAATGCAAATCAAAACTACAATGAGATATCACCTCACACCGGTCAGAATGGCCATCATCAAAAAATGTAGAAAAAAAAGATCATTTTTAAAAAATTATTTTCTTAACATCTTTATTGGAGTATAATTGCTTTACAATGCTGTGTTAGTTTCTGCTGTATAACAATCAGAACAAGATCATTCTGAGTGCCAAGTAGAACATGAACTGTTGGAAGAAAGGAAGCAGGCAGAGAAGTAGAAACCACCCCTGCTGCTGACTTCTGTGCATTGATGGTCTCTTCCCTCTCTTTCCTCCCTCTTCATTATAATAGTCAGATATAATTTTACAAAGGCCTTTCTGCCTACCCACATCCAGATGTCCCAGTGAAAATTTTAAGATGTCAAAATGCCAAAGTCTCAGTAAGTTAGGAAGCAGTCGCCTAACTTCTGCCTACAGCTGATCAACATGGAAATGGTTTTGAATTCCTAAGACTCCAGAGAAAGAAAGTCCACAGAGGCCTTCAAGAACCCACTCCAGAGTCTACCAGCCTCTGCTGTGAGGAAACATGTTCAGTGTATCTTAACTAAATCCCTCTGATTACACTTTAAGTCCAGGTCCTCTTATTCTAGTGTCCTTGAGTTGAAAGACAGCTGGTTTCCATCCTTTGCAAAATAAGGCTATGCTTAGAGATTTCTGTTAAGTCCTCTTCTTCAGGCTAAACAATCGCAATTAATTTCAGCTTTTCTTCTATAAAATCTCTCTCTAAATGCTCCACATTCCCATTTAAATTGTTCATAACTGCATACAGTCCTCTCTGAAGAATAGGAAGAATGAAAATATATGACTGGGGTAAAGGTAACTTAATTATAAAGAATTATGGAGTGCCAGCACGAATTTCAAACTTTTACGGTTTCATCAACACTATTAACAGTTATTTTTTGAAGCTACCACCTTTTTAAGTCAATTAACAAATACAGAGAAGTTATGAATTTCAGATGATCAAAGATAATTGCACTACACAATTCACCAGATACTGTTTATCTTCCAGAACCAACAAAATATGGGGAAAACAGAGCAAATGGTAAATGGCACCAACTTCACCTGTGTAACAATGGTTAATATTCCATTTCAGTGGCAAATGAAGAAACACCTATATAACAATGATCAAATTACAAAAAGCAATGGAAATTAGCCCTCAGTTGCTAAATTCGAGCAGATTCATATGACAGAGAATGTGTAATGTCACACCAATGAGTCTTTGTAAGGCACACAATTACAATTGAAATTTAGATGTGTTATTGCTAGCTTATTTTTTTAAATCCTCAGGCTCGATATTAACTGATTTTTCTGAACATTTTACAGTGTTTCTCTTACGTTCTGGATTAAAGAGAAAGCATTCTGTCTCTTACGGCATACAATCTGACTCACAGACTTCCTTCAGCCTATGATTCTTGTTGTTTTTCTCTCCTTCCTTGCTTCTAGAAGCCCAAACACAAATGGCTGCAAGGTAAGGAAGGCTCCATTTGAGACAGATCATTTAAGCAGATTTTATTCAGTCCTAGGGAAATTTACAGAACTTTTCCGGCCCTGAAACCAAAATCCTGTCTGCTCAGAGAAGGCTACAAATGTTATGTAAATATCTACCTATATCAGAGTATAGAACTATACGATCTCCTATAACCCTAAAATAATAATTAATTCAAGACTCAATGTTTACTTGAGTATTTGTTTGAGAAAATGGGAAAACATACATGTGAGCTCTTATTTTACCCTTTTCTCTTTTACTCCTTCATACTGATCTACTAGGAGAAATGTGTGTGTTGGAGGTGGGCAGTATATTAATTCCTGGAAAGATAAGAAAAGAAAAAAAATGCCATTAATCCCACTTCTACTCATTAAAAAAAGGTAGTTAGGGGCTTCCCTGGTGGCGCAGTGGTTGAGAGTCCACCTGCCGATGCAGGGGACACGGCTTCGTGCCCCGGTCCGGGAAGATCCCACATGCCGCGGAGCAGCTCAGTCCGTGAGCCACGGCCACTGAGCCTGCGCGTCCGGAGCCTGTGCTCCGCAACGGGAGAGGCCGCTGCGGTGAGAGGCCCGCGTGCCGCAAAAAAATAAATAAATAAATAAAAAATTTAAAAGGTAGTTATTTGGCTCTTGGGAAGTATTTTATTTATCCATTTCTGACTGTATACCAAAAGAAATTCAAACAAAAAAATAGCTTAATTGGCCCAATCCAGGGACTAAATCTCCGTGAACAAAGCCATATTCTTGTTGGGGGATGGCAGAACAATTTGCACAAAATTAAATTGAAATATACGCTTATATTTGTATCTTTCGAGAGCCCTTTGTAACTTGAAGGAGAAAACTGGTTGGCCCTATCTTATAGTGGAACATGTATTATAACCAAACATGGTTTGTAAATACAAAAGCGACAAATGGCTTTTTTTTTTTTAAACAAAAGGAGCCCTAGGGCTTCGCCTTTGGATAAGATACCACTAGGGACATTTTTTTTTTAATTCAGTAAAATACTCAAATAGCAAGTGTCAAGGTATTGTATATCCACCCAGTTGGTAAAATAAGTCAGTTAATTTGGCAGGTGAGTATTAAGTAATCATACTTTCAGAATCGGGTGAGTATCACAGGGAGAAAGGCAAAGACTGAACAAAGGAGAAAAAATAAAATAAGTAGCAGATTATCAAGTAAGTAAATAAAAGTGAGAACTTCTCAATGCTCTACTGTATCCCCCATAAACCAGTTGAACTCATCCCCTCCTGCTTGGGAGTCAGGAAAGCAATGTGGGTGTGAGGAAACTACCACAGGACTGCTTGTGAACTGTGCTGTTGAGAGGGATTTTCAAAGGTTTCAGGGAAGAAACGCCGGGTTCGTTTAAGAATTAAAAGCTGGTCTCTGGCAAGCAAGGAGTTGCAGAACGGCAAAGAAGCCTGGTTCTCCATACATTAGCTTTTCTCCTGAAGGAGAGAGCTGAATTAGGAGCATAGCTGCCAGGAAAAGCCTGAATAGAGACCATTTAAGCAGATTTTATTCAGGCCCAGGGAAATTCACATAACTTGGTCTTTTCTCACTTCTTAAAACAGAAAACGTATGTGTAAGTGCACTGAAACCTCCCCCACCCTGGGAGGCAAGGAGGGAGCCTTATCTGTGAAACTTATAGTGCTTGGCCCAAGGCTGGGCACATAGTAGGCCCTCAATACATGTTTGTGGAATCAAAAGAAAAGATAATGTCTCTTAGACACTACCCACTTTTAGTTGTTACCATTCTTTTTTGTTCTGCAAGAAACAGTGATTTCAGGCCCTTTCTGAGGTTGATGCCAAGTTCGTTTCATAAAAATGGCTGGAGGGCGCGAATAGAATTATAAGGTAGAACTGAAAGAGATAGTTGAGGATAACATGATAAACCTCCTATTTTACAGATAAGGAATCTGAGGCCCAAAGAGGTTAAGAGATTTGCCTACCGTGCCCTAACTAGTTAATGGCAGAGCCAAGAATAACCCAGACTCCTAATCTTCCCATGTAACATCAAGTAGAGCTGAGATAATGAACCTGGATCCATGAATGGGCTTTAAGAAGTCCAAAACCCTGCCCGATAATGTATATGTAAAATTCCATGTGCAGG
>NW_020173387.1:82483-92745 GCF_003031525.2 Neophocaena asiaeorientalis asiaeorientalis
ATGTGCATTGTATCTGTAGGTGAAAGGGTCCAAAGCTGACACTTGATTTTCAAGGAGGTATGTGACCCTCAAAACTGTTAACAACCCTAATCTCAAAGAGAGAGTCATTAGGGAGTGATAGGGAACCACTGCTCCTATGTTGTGAGGAACTGAGATCAGAATTTTGATGACAAATTCCTGAGACCTTAAGCAGGCAGAAGCAACAAGCTACAACAAGACTTGTGAAAGCTCATGCCTTCCAGTGAGTGAGAGTGCTCCTTAATGCAAAATAAGAACATTCAAAAGTAGATTTAAAAAGTGGCTGGTATGGGGCTTCCCTGGTGGCGCAGTGGTTGGGAGTCCGCCTGCCGATGCAGGGGACGCGGGTTCGTGCCCCGGTCCGGGGAGATCCCACATACTGCGGAGCGGCTGGGCCTGTGAGCCATGGCCGCTAAGCCTACGTGTCCGGAGACTGTGCTCCGCAACGGGAGAGGCCACAACAGTGAGAGGCCCACGTACCGCAAAAAAAATTTTTAAAAAGTGGCTGGTATGATCCAGCAATCCCACTCTTGGGTATATATCAGGAAAAAAATGCAAACTCTAATCCATAAAAGATGCATGCACCCCAATGTTCACAGCAGCACTATTTACAATATCCAAGACATGGAAACAACCCAAGTCCCCATCAACAGATGACTGGCTTAAGAAGATGTGGTAACTATTGGATTTAACTTAAAACACAAATGTACGTTTATTCGCTAATATTTTTTTTTTTGGCTGCATTGGGTCTTCGTTGCTGCGCGCGGGCTTTCTCTAGATGCGACGAGCGGGGGCTACTCTTCGTTGCCGAGCACGGGCTCTAGGCACACAGGCTTCAGCAGTTGTGGCTCACGGGCTCTAGAGCTCAGGCTCAGTAGTTGTGGCACACGGGCTTAGTTGCTCCACGGCATGTGGGATCTTCCCTGATCAGGGCTCGAACCCGTGTCCCCTGCATTGGCAGGCGGATTCTTATCCACTGCGCCACCAGGGAAGTCCCTATTTGCTAACATTTTGATGAAAGGTCAAAGCCTTTGAGGATGGCTCTGCTAACTGGAGTTGTATATGGTCTTTCTTGCATAAACCACACCCATAATGGATCACCTATGATTCCTAGTACTATTTCTTCAAAGTGAACTGAGAACTCAAAGACACTTATGAGGCAATCTGAGCTGAGAATCCCTTGAGAATTTTTTTTTTTTTTTGGCCACACCACGCGGGCTGCAGGATCCTAGTTCCCTGACCAGTGACCAAACCCGGGCCCTCGGCAGTGAGAGCATGGAGTCCTAACCACTGTACCACCAGGGAATTCCCACGTCGAGAAATTGAATGACTTTTTCCATCTTTTACAGTTGCCTCCCCATACCTAATTTATCAATAACTGTTTTTAGCAACTCATATTTATTGAGTCTTATGAACATATTCAACCTAATTTTCACAGAAACATTACACTCACATTTCATCCATTCAGTTAACATTTAATTAAATTATATCATTTACACTACTAACTACAACCGGTATAAACAGGTTGGGGAACAAACACAACTGTCTCTGTTAAGCATAGAATTCATTTAGTAGGATCAGAAGCGAAGAGGAGCCTACTAACTGCAAGTGTAGTAATCGGCATGCTGTGGGTATCAGTAAGTATGGCTTACAGATGAAATGGAGAATATCAGTTCCTCCAACAACGTAATTAAGTAGAGGTCAATTAAGAAAGCTTCTATTGTCGGATTTCCCTGGTGGCAGTGGTTAAGAGTCCGCCTGCCAATGCAGAGAACACGAGTTCGAGCCCTGATCCAGGAGGAGCCCGCATGCCACGGAGCAACTAAGCCCGTGTGCCACAACTACTGAGCCTGCGCTCTACAGCCCATGAGCCACAACTGCTGAGCCCATGCACCACAACTACTGAGCCTGCACCCTAGAGCCCACGAGCCACAACTACTGAGCCGGCGTGCCACTACTGCTGAGGCCCGCACTCCGCAATGAGAAGCAACCTCAAGAGAAGCCCACGCACAGCAACGAAGACCCAACGCAGCCATAAATAAATAAATTTTTTTAAAAATTGAGAACTTAAAAAATATATATGTTTAAAGAAAAAAAGAAAGCTTCTATTGTTCGTTGTAAGTCATGGGGCCTTGGCCTCTGTTTTGGTATTTCAAAACACATGATTTTACCACTTGCAAGACAGATTCACACTCATCAAAAATAAAGTAACTGAGCTATAAACCAGAATGCAAATGTGTTCTCTTATGGTGTACTGAACACTGATGCACAAGGCTGCAATGGTCCTTCGCATAGTTTCCCTCTTCCCCACCCCACCCTCACCCCTGACATTAACCTCATGTTCTAAAACCTACAGCACACAGAGTTGGTGGGGACAAATATCAAATATCTCAAAAAGTCTTTCTGATATAGGGATGATGAGGAGTCACTGTCGCATTGTGATTAAGAGCACAGGCTTTGGAGTTAGACAGACCTGAGTCCCATCCTAGATCCGAAACTTACCAGCTCAAGCAAGTCACTAAAACTCTCTAAGCCTAGGTTTTCACATCCTTCAAACAGAAGTTATAATACCAACATCTACGTCATACATTATTGTGAAGGTTAAATAAGACAAAGAATTAAAGCACCTAGAGTAGTCCCTGGCACATAGTAAGTGCTCACTTTATGGTAGTTACTTTTACTATCAATAAGAATGCAGACTGAATCCTCAAAGAAAAGTTAATGTGATTCCACCTTTCCTGTTACCCCAAGCAATGGTCCCCAATCTGGCTTCATCAATTTTCAAGGATAACAATTAACACATAATATTTCACCCTTGGGCTCTGAGTATGTGCACACAAACACACACACACTCACACACACACACACTGATGCAAACATTATGGAGAGCAATTTGGCAGAATTTAATCCAAATATTCATTCACACTAAGATCCAGCAATCTCACTCCTGGGAATATATCCCAGATAAATTCACACAAAGCCTAAAAAGGGACATTCATGATGAGGGTTGTTTGTGGTAAAGGAAGTTGGAGCAACCTAAGTGTCCATCACTAGGGTATAATGGATAAATAGAATGTGAAGGGCACACACTGTACCATATTATGCAGCAGTTAGAAGCAACAAAGTAGATGGACACACAACAACATGGATAGATATCAAGGACATGGTCCTAAATGAAAAAAATATTAAGAAACAGAATGAGCTACTTGGAAAAACTATAATATAAAATTTAAAAACATACCCACAGTATAGCCTTATATATTCTGTAAGGTTATTCTTACATAACCTACATATTCTGATACACACAAGTTTGAATATACACATTAGACACATTGGAATCATTGCCGGAGGGGCGTGGGGGCAGGAGGAAAGAGAGTGAGGAGTGGAGGTAAAAGGGAAGGAAGGAATAAAGAATCAAGGAAGGAAAGGAGGGGGAACTCCCTGGCGGCCCAATGGTTAGGACGCTGCACTTTCACTGCCGAGGGCGCGGGTTTCTGTAGCAAAGGAAGCAGGGAAGGTGGAAGGGGGCGCTTACGTGCTTTTAATTATGACAGTGTGTTCTGTATTGGGGAATATAACTGAACTCTCCAAAGTAATAAACACCACCACCAGATGGTTGCCAATAGTGCTTGGTTGGTACAAAAAACTTGGGGCCATTTCAAAATGAAATGTTTGGAAACTACAGGAATATGTTCCATTTTCAAATAACTGCACTAATCTGCTATTCACACTGCACATTTGGCTAAATGCCCTTTCCTCTTTCATTGTAATCATCCCAACTTGGAGGAATGAAAAGGGAGTCTAGAAAGTGAAGAGGAGTGAAGCGAACTATTAATTTTAATATTAACCTATTAATCTTCACTACACTAAAGTCAAACAGCAAGAGAGACAATATATACTGTGATGCATACTTTAATACAAAACAGTCCAATTACCAATATGTGAATGCTTGCACCATTATTTATTCATCATGGACATACAAAAAAGATCAGTAAAATACTCAAATAGCAAGTGTCAAAGTATTGTATACCCACCCAGTTGGTAAAATAAGTCAGTTAATTTGGCAGGTGAGTATTAAGTAATCACGCTGTCAAACTCGGGTGAGTATGTAAGGGAGAAAGACAAAGACTGAACAAAGAAGGGGGGAAATTGTAGAAAAGAAATAAGAAGGGGGCCAAAAATAGGCATAAGAAGAAAATAAATACAGTGTGACAGGTTCAACAGTGGGATGGATGTCTGCATTCCATCACAGAGAGATTATCCTAGAAATAAGGATAGACGCTTCAAAGTGACACCAGTGGAGCTAAGGGGTTTTGTCCATCAGATGGAGGCTGTTAATAAAGGTGAATTATGGGTTAGTTTTTCAATATCAGTTCTCTCCATCTTCTATCTTAATGTTTTAGTTGCCCTACAACATATTGGGCAGCATTCATAATATACTTACACAGACACTAACCTGTGTCCTTATCCCCTCACTGCCTAGGCCAGGAGTTGGCAAACTTTTTCTGTAAAGAGCCAGATCGTAAATAATTGGGACTGCAGGTCAATGATGATACCATGGTTCGTCAGACACTCCCTCTCTCATGACTGCCTATTATTTTCTCAACTCACGTTTTCCTCGTATTTCTGTGTTGTGTCCTTTGTCTTTATAAGAGGAAGGAGATCAATGTCAGTCAGAGACAAAAAATGGATTTACAGGATGGCAAATACCCTCTCTTCTGGGCATCTCCTTTCCACCAATGTCAGTTCTCTCTCTGTCCTCAGCCTGCTGGTTCTTCATTTCCTAGACCTTTACTCCTCCAGTCACATGACTTACAGGTACCCTGTTCCTAGAGTCAGTCTCTGATTGTGTTAAGAGGACTAGTTCTCTAGGAAACAGAGGAGCAAGGAAGTACCTTCTAGCAGGTCTCCGTATGGTCTCAATTCCCCCCTTTCTCTTCCCCTTACAACCAATCCATCAGCAAATGCTGTTGGTTACACATTCCAAATATACCCAGAATCACTATCTCATCCCTCTACTGCAACAACCCTGTTGCAAATCACCATCATTTCTTGCCTGGACTATTTGTAATAAACTCCCATTGGGTCCCTGCTTCAGCGCTTGCCTCACTACACCTGTACACACAGTTTATGCTTCATTACCTCACTTTTTAATATTTTTTAATAGTTTTAGACTTACAGTAATGTTGCAAAGAATACAGTCACCATGTACACTTCACCCAGATTCCCCTAATATTAATATCTTGCATAACCGTAGTTCATTTATCAAAACTAAGAAATGTACATTAATATATTAATATTAACTAAATTACAAATTTTCTTTGGTTTTCACTAGTTTATCCACTAATGTCCCTTTTCTGATTCAGGATCTAATCAAGGATACCATGTTGCATTTAGTCATCATGTCTCCTTAAGTCTCTGCCACACTGTGACAGTTTCTGTCTTTCCTTGCCTTTCATGTCCTTGACATCTTTGAAGCATACTGGTCAAGTATCCTGTGTAATGTCCCTCAAGTTGTGTTTGTCTGATGTCTTTTCATGATCAGATCGAGGTTAGGCATTTTTGGCAAGAATACCATAGAAGTGATGTGTTCTTCTCTACGCATCATATCAGGTGTAAATGATGTCAGTATACCTTATTAGTAATGTCAACTTTGATCACTTGATTTAAGTACTATACATGCTAACTTTCTCTACTCTAAAGATACCATTTTTCTTTTGTACTCAATAAATATCTTCTGAAGAGACACTTTGAGACCATGCAAATATCCCGCTTCTCATCATGCTCTACCACTGATTTAAGCATCCATGGATAATCCTTGTAAGAATAATTACTGTGATGTTTGCCCATTGATGACTGTCTATCCCCTTCATTCCTTCTACATTTATCAACTGGAATTTCACTGTAAGGAAGAGCCATTCCATCTTACTCATTCATGAAACAACTAAGCCCAGTCCCCAGCCAACTCCCCAGCTGAATGCAACCTTATGAGTAAACGCTGAAAAGCCAGCAGAAGAACCGACCAACTGAGCCCAGCCCATATTGCAAAATCCTGAAGGAAAAAAAAACCCATGGTTGTCATTTGAAGGCACTATGGTTTGGGGTAGTTGTTATGAAGCAATAATTAACCAGTACAGTGTCTTCAGTCAGACCCTCTCACACTGTGGCACCCTGAAAAATGCTTACCATGTTAGTGAGTCTGGATCTACCCTGGAATAGAGAGGAAAAGCAGAGCTTCAAGTTAAAAAATTATAGTAATATACATATTACTGTATTTGGTATATTCAGACACCAGTAATAGAGTGGTGTTTGAATTCCACAGCCAGAAAATTCAGGGCAAGAGAAAACAGTGAGCTTTCAAGGGCACCAAGAAACCCCTTCACCTCCCCCAAATAAATTTTCCTACTCACTAACAACTAACATTCCATCCACTCGAATTCCTTTGCTTTGCTCATTTGATATTTGAGGCTTTGCCAGGTTCTGGGTGTACTAAGACATGATCCTGAACCTTGATTCCGACTTTACGATCATGTTAAGTGCTCATACTTCAAGTGTTGTTAGTCATTTTTACCTTCAAAGAGAAATCAGGGGGCTTCCCTGGTGGCGCAGTGGTTGAAAGTCTGCCTGCCGATGCAGGGGACACGGATTCGTGCCCCAGTCCGGGAAGATCCCACATGCCGCGGAGCGGCTGGGCCCGTGAGCCATGGCCGCTGAGCCTGCGCGTCCGGAGCCTGTGCACCGCAACGGGAGAGGCCACAACAGTGAGAGGCCCGCGTACCGCAGAAAAAAAAAAAAAAGAGAGAAATCAGGGCCTGAGGACAAGTCTGGCCATCAAGAAGGGGAGAGAGACCTTGAGCACATAGATTTCTTAGCCGGGAGAACCTAGAGCCAACCGACCCATAATGGAGGGCTGATATATTTCCTTGTTGTTCCAGAAACTATCATAAACCAATTTAGTCATTTGTCCTGGAGGGGCTGGTGAGCCTGCACATCCAGCCTATCTTGAGTGAAGTAAACAGAAGAAAAAGAAATAAATTTATTTTATAGAATGTTGACAAAAGAGAAGAGGTAAAAAGCTAGCTTTTTGTTCTCCTTATTACAGTGACTTTGAGATATTTTCCCCCTCCTTGGAAAAAATCATCTTGAGACCCTCTTTCTCTTAAAACTAAGGTTCCACTGGAGGACGACTTATGAAGCATCAACAGTAATAATAACGACAGTAGTAATATGACTAATGATAATTACAATAATGATTCATTTTTATTGAGCATCTACAAATGTGCCAGGTACTTTGTTCTATTAATAAATGCTTGACTACCACAGTGTTTAGAGATGAATGCTGTGGATGACGGCACCAAGAGTTATGCATAAATGTAAGTGCATCAGATACCTTAAGAGAAGGTAGCAACCTTAAAAGTGGAATTTGAATCACACTTCTGTTGCAAAATGTTTGGACGTGCCTTCCATGTGCCATGTGCATAATATAAAAACAATGTGAACATCGCGATAACAATAGGAGTTATTGCTGCCATTTCTTGAACACCAACTTACTCGAAAGCCAAGAAAATGGCCTCATTTTATTCTCACAACAACCTTGAGAGGGTGCCACAGGCTTCCCATTTTACAAATGAAGAAGCTCAGCAATGTCTTAGGGCTAGTAAGTAATGGCGGCAGTGTTGGAGCCCAACTGTCTACACCTTGTCCCTTCACTAACCCTTGTCTTTCTATCCATCAAATAGCCTAAAATAAGTGCTATTAAATAGAAGGATCTAAAGCAAGGAACTTTAATCTGGGGCCATAACTTCAAGGTTCTGTGAACCCCTGAAATTAAATGTCTGAATATAAATATATGTAGTTGGGAGATACCTATTGCTTTTATTAGTCTTAAAGAAGTCCCTGATTCCAAACAAGACTAAAACCTAATTAAAAGGAAGTCCACACTAAAAGATACAATACCTCAGTTCAAACTGGGTATTAACAGATCAAGGCAGGAAAGACCCCAATATGTGTGATGATGGCTGTTCATCCACACCGGCCTCTCAAACTCACTGCATCCAGAAAGAGCCCATTTCTTTATCCGTATTATGTCCACATTGTGTCATACGAAGCACAGCTGGGTTTTCTGAGAGTGGAGTTAAACCTGCTTTGCAGCAGTTACAGGGCAACACTGTGCAGTGCTCTGCCCATCAGAACATCCGGATGACCCCAGAGTCTCCGTGTGCAGCCTCTTAGGGACAACCCTGTTTAGAAATAGAAGTACGAATGGATGGTTGCCGTAGGTCTCATCTAGGCTTATTTTTCTACAGACAGGGGTTGGACTCTGATTCTGGTCCACATAGAAATTAGGTCGGTTACCTTGTTTCCAAAAATCTGGCAGGAATACCTTTCTTTAGACACTCATTAAGCAAACTTGAGTATTTTCCAAATAGGAATTAGAGATTTCTAAGTCTCATGCGAGCCCATGGCTTGATCTTGCTTTGCAATCTCGTTGCAGAATGATGTGCTGGTCAGCCATAGTCACTGCTCTCTCCGGTCCACACTCAGTAGGAGATGTTTGCTCACAATGTTGGAAGAACTCAAGTTCTTGTTGGAAAATTCTTCATCTCAGTAGAAAAGAGAAATGCTAGACTTTTAACTGCAAGAAAAATAAGGAGGAGGGGGCTTGTTGTGTCTTTAGGCAGGGCAAGGAGGAGAGAGCCAAATGTCAACAGATACCAGCTCAGCTCTTCTCTCTCTCTTGCCTGGCAGAGTGGCAGTGTGAGTTGTGAGGTACAGGTAGGCCATGTATTGCCCACAGAAGGATGATTCAGCGAGCCCTGCTCAGACTCATCATTACGCCATCCTCTTAACTGGTAGACACGTTTCTTCCAGACGCAGGGTTCGTGATGACGGTGTGGGAAGACGGATGCTCACACCCCTCCTCAGGACTGAAATCCCAAATCGCAGCTAAGAGGACACCGAGGAAACCACTGTACCCTTTCCTTCTACATTTTTTCCACTTGCCTATATGTTTAATATCTTCACACAGACCCAGCATGGTGGTGAGCAGTAGTGAGGGGCTTAAAAAGTCCATGTTTCTTGAGTAACTCATATAGTCCACTATATGAATTACTTCATCTTTATGTTCAAGCTATTCTAAATCTTAGTGGTCCTAAATATACTTTTTAAATTAAAACTTGTATTAAGTCCTTTACCTCACTTCAGATTAGCTCAACTGTGGGGAAAAGGTACCAATCACATTCCACTAACCCTGAGACCTTTCTCTAATGGAGGCCTTCTATGGTAGCTTGAATTATTGTTCCCAACTCTTTACTCCTTCCCTGTAATAGGATTATAAATCCACAGCCTTTGCCATTTGGCTTTGCAATAGAGCTTGCAAAGTAAACATCTCCACCCAACTGACTTTAGGCCTAGCCTTGTGGGCAGAAGTGACAGTGTGTCTAAGAAGTTTTAACAGGTATAGCTAGCTTTTACCAGCAATTTTTGTGCTTCTGTCATTCACCATGCCAAAAGCATGTCTCAGCTAACTGTTGTTCCTTAGCCTGGGTCCCATGGACAGGGAGCAGACCTGAATCAGGCCTGGCACCTGGATCCAAGACCAGCTGCACCTAGCAAGGCCATGCCAACCAGCAGACCCGTGGACAACAGATAAAGGAGTATTTTTCTTAGCTACCAAAATATCAGGGTCACTTGTTACTGCAGCTAAAGCTAACACATTTTCCAAATCCAATACATCAATAAGTTGTTCTGTAAATTACAAACCACAAGACTTCATCAAGGTATGGAATACTTGTCCATCTCTGTTTTTAACATACAACCAAAAGAAGTACCCTCATCAAAACCCCCAGATTTACGTCAGTTCATTCAAAAACATCATTCTATTTCTTCCCCCTATAAAACTGCAGGAGAAGTATCTCTGGCAGTCATTTCAGAACTGTTAGCCTAAATTGTTCTCCTTTAAACCTATAGAGAAAGGAAAGCTGACAACAGTTTTATTTCTTAAAGCATTTTGACACACTGTATTGTTTGGGGTAGTTTAGAATCTCCAACACTGAGGCTTATTAGTCTTTTATTCACCTCCCTCTCTACATGAGAAATACTTATAGGTATTATAGGCAGGCTTGAAATAAGTATATAGTGTAAGGAAGTATAAGTATACCAGTTGACCAAAGGAAGACAAAGAAATGAATGAAAAGCAAGAAGTGACAGAAGCCTCCAATTGTAGATGATGTGATAACACTAAC
>NW_020173387.1:92857-133867 GCF_003031525.2 Neophocaena asiaeorientalis asiaeorientalis
CAATCTCTGAGTTTCCCCCCTCTTTCCCTTTTTTGTTTCTCTATTTCTTTTATACAAGACTGAACAATGTTGAGCTGCTTTCTCACCCTAGGAAGCTGTGAATTGCTGGGTTCTGTTTAGTTCCTGGTATAACTGGAAACAATTGAATTTGAATAGCAATCTGGTTTTTACATCTTTTATTTATTAACGTTCTTCAAAATATAGAATGGAAAAGGGTAAAAACAGTTTTACATAATACAGAGAATGTCAAGAACAGAAAAAAATGAGGACAAAGAAAAAATAGAAACTGAATAAAAATATGTGTTTAGTTCTATCTGGAGAGTTTCAGTTTTTACATCTGTTTGTACCAATGTATAGTTCTCATCTGAAGCAGTGTTAATCCACAAATAGTGTTATTAGTGTTAATAGTGCTATATAGTGTTAATCCACAAATATAGCTTTAGGGTTTATCCATTTAACAAATAGACCCAGTGATTATGTAAGAGGTAAAGTGTTTGCTTTGGTCTCCTATTAAAATGTAAGGAAAGCAGAGGAGATACGACTTGCTGAAGTCCATATATAAATGCTTGGGCATCACCATATGTGAAACGAATATTTGCTCTGTTCCTAGCACACAGGTACATTCAATTTGTTATAAGTACACTTTTCTGTGTGTACATCATACTTTAAGAAAAGGAGATTTTAAAAATTAAACTAGAGAACAAATAAGAAACTAACACCTGGTCATTTTCCTCCCTGGGATTTGGTGGTAAATGAACCACCTACTTATGAACTAGTTATACAGTGATCAAAAATAAGGGGGGAATTAGAAAAAGAATCCCAGAAAGTTTCATAATCCACCAATAAGAAAATCCTTCCTGCGCTATACAGTTACCTCTTGTGTACAAATGGATGGAAAGAGTGGTGTGTTTTGTCCCAGGCACACACGATCTTTGTCATCTCTTACAGGATTTGGAAACCTTCAAGTGGCTCTTTCCTCCTGCAATCATAGTTACTCCTCCTGATTCAGGGACCAGCCTCTCAAGTAAAAATACAAGGGATCAAGTACCAGGTCAGCCACTTCCTAGCTATACAACCTTGGGCAGGTATTTAACTGATCATATCTCAGCTTAGTCATCTATAAAATGAGGATAATGACAGCACCTACTTCCTGGGATTATTGCAAAGAATTACATGCCTGGTAACTAGGAAGTGCTCAATAAATGATAACTATTATCGTAATGTCTATGGTAATGGTTCAATATATAAGATAGGAATAACTGAGAGAAGACAAAATAGCACCTAATTCTGCCCAAATTGCTTTTTCCATAAAAATTGTTTTAAAGGGCTGAAGTGTTCATGGGACAAATGTAGTCATGTTTGCAACCTACTTTAAAATGCACCAAAAAATAAGCTACATTGACAGATGGGCAGCAGGATCAATAGATGGATAGAACCATGATAAAACAAATACACCAAAATGTTTATTGTAGAATCTAAGTGATGGGTATGTAGGTGTTCACAGCACAATTTTTCAATTTTTCTGTATACAGATGTTGGAAAAACAAAAAAAATCGGAAAAAAGTAAATGGGATAAATATTTAAATTCTGTATAATTACTATGTATAAGCAGAGATCCTGTACAATAGCAAGCTATATATAAACATCTAATTATATTTTCTTCTCTTTCTAAACTTAAGTGTTGAACTACAGTTTTACTTTCTAATTTCAGAAAAACCTTTGCTTTCACCCTAAATTCTTCTACTTTGTCAGATGTTCTCATAAATGCTTCTTTCTCATTCTGTTTATGAGCAGATTTTGCGTTCAAAGCCTCCTTCCTACACAATGTGGTAAGAACCATGAAGCCCACCTGGCTTGTTTTACCCCAAGAAAATAAGAGGAGAGATGCAGGGCCCTTACTCTCTTTTAACAGCACAATGGGCATGACCTAATTATGCCAAAGAGCTAAATTATTTCTATTTTATCCATCCCTTAAATTAGGCAAATTCTGGGGACTTCCCTGGTGGTCCAGTGGATAAGACTTCACCTTCCAATGCAGGGGGTACGGGTTCGACCCCTGGTCGGGGAGCTAAGATCCCACATGCCTCGCGGCCAAACAACCAAAACATAAAACAGAAGCAGTATTGTAACAAATTCAATAAAGACTTTAAAAAGGTCCACATCAAAAAAGTCTTTAAAAAAAAATAATTAGGGGCTTCCCTGGTGGCACAGTGGTTAAGAATCCGCCTGCCAACGCAGGGGACACGGGTTCGAGCCCTGTCCAGGAGGATCCCACATGCTTCGGAGCAACTAAGCCCGTGTGCCACAACTACTAAGCCTGCGTTCTAGAGCCCGCGAGCCACAACTACTGAGCCCACGAGCCACTACTACTGAAGCCTGCGCGCCTAGAGCCCATGTTCTGCAACGAGAGAAGCCACCGCAATGAGAAGCCCACGCACCACAAGGAAGAGTAGTCCCCGCTCGCTGCAACTGCGCACAGCAACGAAGACCCAATGCAGCCAAAAACTAAATAAATAAATTTTTTAAAATAAATAAATTAGGCAGATTCTGAGGCTATTTAATTCTAAGAGTACATTAATTCTCCATAGAGAAATGTGGTTTTCTTTGTTCAAAATTCTAGCATCGTTATCTCTTTTTGTAAAGAGCTTCTTATTTTGCCCATTATTATCTGGACCAACAAAAGGAGAGAAATCTCTGGCAGACACATTGGTTTGCCTTCCCCACCGTCCTTCCCCACCTTCCTCCTTGCTCACTGGCTCATAAGACTACCTACAGGCCAATAAATAAAACGGAGGCATGGTGGAACCCAAGTGAGTTGTACTGGACTTCCCATTTCTCCTAGTTGAAATAAAGTGATTGAAAGCTGAAAACGCATAATAATTTATGTCAGTTGTGGATGCTGTGGCACTTGTAAAACATGTCCACTAATTCTTTGATTGTCCTCCCATCAAAAGGTAGGATCTATGTTCAAGATTTCAAAGAGAGGCTGAGAAAACGAATCTCCGATTTTTCCAACACCTATAATAAGAAATCTACAAGGAATACAAGGTTGGGAATGGCTTTTAGGTAGTCTGCCACAAATATCTTTATAATAAATACAAAATCAAATGACTATGTTATTGCTAAAGGGTTAAGAAAGAAGATAGATTTATTTTGCTACCAGATGATCATTTTGAGGACTAGTAATTTATCAACACCTGAAAGCAATTTCTAGTCACTGAAATAAAATTACTTCAGTACAAATAACATAATCAATTTTACTTTTACTTTACATAATTCTTGACTTTTTAATTGTGATGCTTTGACAACAATGCCTCTCCCTATCTGTAGGTCAAGTTTTTGTCTTTGTTTAAATTGAGGTAAAACATACATACAGTATAGAATGTGCTCTAATTTCAAGTGTGCAGCCCAATAAATTTTGATATATGTACACACCTGGGTCACCACCACCAGACCAAGATCTAGAATATCTCCAGCATCCAGAAGGCTCTCTCATTCCCCCTCTCCGGCAATACTCACCCGCAAAGATAATCACTATTCTGATTTCTACCATCATGTATTAGTTTTGCCTGTCTTGAACTTTATAAGAAATGATTTATACAGTATGTACTTTTTTGTGGCTAGCCTCTTCCATAATGTCTGTGAGAATCAGTAGGGGCTTTTTGTTTATTTGCTTGTCTTCTTGTTTGTTTTTGGCTGAGTAGTATTTCATTGTATGTACATATTATAAATCATGTATCCATTATCCTATTGATGGACTTTTAGGTTGTTTCTAATTTGGGGCTATTATGAGAAGGCCACTATAAACATACTTAAAACACGTCTTCTGACAAATGAGCACTCCTTCCCCTTGGGTATACGTCTAGAGGTGGGATTTCTGGATCACAGAGTACTAGTATTTTCAGCTTTAGTAAACACTGCTGAATCACTCGGCAAAGTTGCTGTATCCCCCTATTTGCTTGCAGTTTCCAAGGGGAGGCATTAACATGCTCCCCGTGCTACCTCTTCTCACCAATCCAGAACCTTTAAAGAGAAGTCTAACAGCACATCATCTTTCCTCTATGACTGGCCCCACACTGTCCTGCCAGCCTTTCTCTGTTGCTCTAACTACAAAGGCCGGCTTAAGGAACCTACACTAAGTGAATATTTAGGCTCTCTCCCAACTTAATGAAATATAAGCAGGTAAAGGCAAATGATTTTTAGGTCCATTTTAATTCTGCTTCATTTCATAAACTTGAGTAACTCTTTTTTTCCCCCTTTGGTTCATGCCTTTGTGGTTTAAAGAAACGAATGCAACTAAACTACGGGCACATTGTGAAAATAAATGAGTAAAGTTCCTTAGGATTCCTGGGGACAGGAAGGAGGATGGGAGGAAACTGCTACAGAAATGTAATCATTATTGTAATCGGCCTGCGGTGCTATGAATAAGTCATAATTATCTCACAATCTGAGTTAACAC
Organism: Neophocaena asiaeorientalis asiaeorientalis; assembly: GCF_003031525.2. Classification (NCBI taxonomy): domain Eukaryota; kingdom Metazoa; phylum Chordata; class Mammalia; order Artiodactyla; family Phocoenidae; genus Neophocaena; species Neophocaena asiaeorientalis. Next base: position 97,317 of record NW_020173387.1, read on the forward strand.
TATGATGCTTTCTCTTGTCATGTCAACATGTACACGTACATTTCAAGAAGACCAGCAGAGCTGCTCCACGGTTGAACGCCCCGAGCCCCTACTGTACATGCGTGCTGACCTCACATTCCAGGAAAATGGTCCATACCTTCGGGACTATGGGGGCACTTTTACCCACAGTGACCTCACCTTTCCCTGTTCAAGTCATTACTGATTTTTTGCATGGAAACTCCCATAGCATTCAACTATAATAATGACCTATTTATATAGTATTGGATGGGGGGCTATGTCTGATATTTGTGCAGGTGTATTCTTTTTCTTTTTCTTTTTCTTTTTTTTTTTGGCTGCATTGGGTCTTCGTTGCTGCACGCGAGCTTTCTCTACTTGCGGCAAGCAGGGTCTACTCTTCATTGCGGTACGTGGGTTTCTCATTGTGGTGGCTTCTCTTGTAGCGGAGCACGGGCTCTGAGAGCACGGGCTTCAGTAGTTGTGGTGCACGGGCTTAGTTCCTCCACGGCATGTGGGATCTTTCCAGACCAGGGATCGAACCCACGTCCCCTGCATTGGCAGGCGGATTCTTAACCACTGTGCCACCAGGGAAGTCCCTGTGCCACCAGGGAAGTTCCTGTGCAGGTGTATTCTTAACTTAAACTTACACAAATCCCCCCAAAAGTCATATTCTCCCAACCTCATATTCATTCCATTCTTGTGAGCAGTCAGAGAATATTCCCCTCCACAGAAAAAAAAAAAAAGAAGAAGAAGAAAAGAAAACTGGAGAGATAAGATCATAAGAATGAAATTTAGAAAACTTTTGTGTTCATGAAGTGGTCCATTTTAAGTGTGCTAAATCTGATGCCAGAAATTTCATTCTAGACCAGCTATTTTGTTGTTCTCAGATTTTTTTTTACATCTTTATTGGAGTGTAATTGCTTTACAACGGTGTGTTAGTTTCTGCTTTATAACAAAGTGAATCAGTTATACATATACCTATGTTCCCATATCTCCTCCCTCCTGCATCTCCCTCCCTCCCACCCTCCCTATCCCACCCCTCCTCAGATTTTTTTTTTCTAAAACACATCAAGAGGCAATGCTAAACCAAGGATGTGTGTAGTGATTTCTGACAGATTCAGTGGTTCCTGGGGTCAAAGCTCAGGGTTCCCTCACAGGCTCTGTCTTTTCAGCACCAAGACTCAGTTGACACATGGTACTTATTGGGCCCTGACCAATTAAATGAGAAACTCTGAGGAGGGAAGGTCCAGGCATTGGTAATTTTCTCAAGCTCTCCAGGTGACTGTAATGTACATCCAGATTTGAGAGCCACTATAGTCCATCCTGCCTTGCACCAGGGACAAGGAGAAGGCGGCAGTATCACCTACTTTGCAATAGCCACATACAGGATATTGCCAGTATGATCTGCTTGATTCTTAATGCACTGATCAAAAAACAGGGTGGAGTGAAATACTAACTTTCGGTGAAGCAAAACATAAAATAGGTTGAACCCTAACACATTTCCCCGAAGTCATGCTCCATCCAAAGGAAGGAAGAGAGGAAATGTAAGAAGGAGAACCAGGAAGACAATGACAGTGGCAGGCAGGGCAGCCAATCAGGCTGCTCACAGGGGACATAATCCTCATGTTCACTAACTTCTAAAGGTGCAAACATTTTGACGTGGGGAATTTAGAGGAGCTTGGATATAGTTTTCTCAACCAGAACATGACCCTGGTCAGTGTAAGACTATGTGTCTTAAGAGACCAGCACAACCCCCCAGAGGAGTTTGTGTGTGTGTGTGTGTGTGTGTGTGTGTGTGTGTGTGTGTGTGTGTGTGTGTGTGTTGATACACTTTTTGAATAAAGGAGGGGGAGGGAGCTTCATGCTACAGTACCAGAGACATCCCAGTACCGGAGGGAAGAAAATGACACGGGAGAGGAAATGGAGACTGTCCTGACACTAGTTCTCCAGCTGGCCCCAGGAGACAGAACCTGACCCCCAATCAAGAAAAGAAGCACCGGGAAAAACTGGAAGGACCATTTTAATTAAAGATGCCATACAACCATGTAAGTCAAGCTATACTTTAATTTAAAATAAAAAGATGCTATGAGGCATGACTTGAGGGAAGCATAAGCAATTCTTTGGTGTCCCTGGTGGCAAGGCCCAATGCAGAGCTGCGGAAAGGAGTGCTCTCTGTGTTCCATAAAGCACCACTATGCTTCCTGAGGATGAGTGCCTCTGTGGACATCCAGACAGTCTCCTTGACGTTTCCACAAGAGACACCAGAGAAAACACGGTGGCAACCAGAAGCACCAGGAGCAAAAGCCATCGACGAGGAGGACTTTGAGCGTGAAACAATATGACAATGCTACATGATGGTCTGCCAGCACACGCAAGCCTCCTTCTAATGACTAACAGAAATCCTTTTGGGGAGAAAGAGGCTTTATGGAGGCTTGAAGTCCCTTGTGAGTGAGGAAATCTAGACTCCTACTGTTAATACAATTCCATCTGTATCCAGTAGCAAGTGATACCCAGGGACATTCACGTTACAGTAATTTACTGTGCAATACTGAAAAGAAAACAGACCTGCCAAACATATAAGTATTCTTTTAAATTTTCACCTCTTTTGGTGAATTAATAAAGACTTGCGAATAAAAGAAGGTTGCACAAAGGAGGTCACACTGTTGTTAAATTACTCAGAAAGGAACCAAATCATTTTTCCTATGTATCTTAAAGAAATCAATTTTTCTTTTTCACCATAATACTGAAACTTCTGAATCGACTGGCAAATGAATCATAAAATCTTCCCCCATCCGAAGTCCATTAGCAAAGAAGATCATAAAATCAGAACAGAGTAGATGAGAAGAAAAAGGTATCTTTGGTGGGGGGGCGTAGATTACCACTACTCCACTATCACGTTCTCGAGCTCATTCCCACCATTCAAGAAAGCTAAATACTGTAGAACTGGAACAACTCGTAGGATAAGGAGTGAAAAACACCCAAGATCCAGAGGCAGCAAATGGCTCCTGATAAACTCCTCGTTTCTCATTGTTAGGATTTCAGTTCTCATAACTTAAACCGCACACACTGGGCTTTATCTGTTGCCCGAGCACAATGGCCTCTGCCTACACACATTTAAAAAGTGGCCTCTGGACTCCCCTGGCGGTCTAGTGGTTAAGACTCCGCGCTCCCAATGCAGGGGGCGCGGGTTCAATCCCTGGTAGGGGAACTAAGATCCCACATGCCTCATGGCATGGCCAAAAAAACAAACAAACAAAAAGATCTAAAAGTGGCCTCACAGAGTAAGTCCAGAGGGAACAATCAGCCCATAAAAATGCTAACAAACCATTGCAGGTTAGGGAGCAAATTCTAGATGGCAAGCCTGACTCTCAAGGTCTTTGCTTAATAACTTCCACTATATACAATTTAGACAACCTCATATTTGCGGTGCTCTGAACAGGGCCATCAGTGACACAATTGGGAAAGAAAGTCAAAAACATTCCCCAACTTATTGAACTTAAAGACCGGGGGTGGGGGGCAGCTCTTTTTTTTCCTACTGAGTATCCCTTTTACTTGCTCCCACTTTGAGGACATAGATATTTTCAAATTTTTGGCACTTGATCACACCAGAAGAAAGAAGTATCCAAAAGAAATTACAGTCATGAAAAAATACAAATAAACAACCAAATCTTTAACATTATGCTTGGGAGTCCAGACCATAGGACCACCTTGTAAGCAAAACTGCTTTATACCTGGTCGTTAGCATGCCTTGATAATTAGAATCCTTTGGATGACGTCCAAGACAGAATTCCATACCCAATTCTATTTTAATATTCAGAGCACTAGAGAAGTGCCAATTTGTTTCCCAAAACAAAGATAAGAGCCACCCAGGGGCTCTACTTTCTAAATGAAATCATATTTAATAACCCCCAGCATATCATTTGTATCGGCCAAAACACTGTTGCTATCCCATTGAGATTTATGTTAGGGAAAGCAGCAAATGGGATGTCACAGGACAGCTTTGTCATTAGCTAGCTTTATGACCAAAATACTGATACAGAGCTCTCCTACCTAGGCTGGAGAGCACTGCTGAGGCTCAAGGTCCAAAAAGGGTGTCTCTTTGCCCCAAATCCAAATGTAAGACAAGAGGAGAAAAGAGATGGCCTGGCTTCCAATGCTATGTACTAGAGGGCCAGGCTCTGACCCATGTAAGGAGAAAGCAAAAGAATGTCAACGCACTGCCCCAGCTTTGTGGAGGAAGATAAGAAGAAAGAGCCACATCCCTGTGTCTGACCTCTGAATACAAGGACTCTGTAAGCTGGAACGCATGAAACATCCTGGCCAACCTCGAGGGTCTAGACAAGTCAAACACGTGCTTGTAGTAGGGTTCCCAGGCACCAACAGTACTAGCAGTAAGGAAGAAAGTGTGCAGTGTGTTGGTGAGCATGCTGGTAGTGGGCAATTTGCCATATGAAGCTGACAGAGACAGCTGAAGGGGCTGAAGCGATGGAGAGCTAGGCATCAGCGTTCGAATCCTGAGTTTCCCATTTCCCAACTTTGTGACTTTGCCAAGTCACTTCTCCTGGGCCTCAATTTCATCATCTGTAAAATGAAGCTGATAACACACCAACCTCATATGGCTTAAATGAATTAAAACACTTAAAGCACAGAGTAATGACTGGTACATCTTAAAGAGTCTGTGAGCTATTATTATTTACAACTTTTCTTTGATGGTTTGAAATTATTACCTTTAAAGCCAGAAATGGATTACAGATTAAAAACAGGACTTTTTTTAAACAAAAAAAAAATGGTGATGGGGGTGATGAGATTGATTGGGCTGGAGATGAAACAACAAAAAATAGCATACTGGAATCAAATGAGTCTTTCTCTAGCAATTGACAGTACATAAAATGAAAATAATGTACCTAAAATGCTCTCACGATGTCACTTAAAGGCAGAATAAAATGGTGGCTGAATTTGTTACAGGCGCTAAGCTTTTATCATGTTAAAACAGTGCACGAGTCATCAGCAGAGTTGAGGCAGTGAAATTTTTCAAAATAGTTCTGTGGTCCTTGCCAAGTTACAACATCATTTTGAAACAACACACAGTGAGCATAAAAATAAGGCTCTTGGTTCTTTCAGCAAAAATTAAACAACTTAATGTTATTGAAAAAAATATGCAAACAAAATTTAAATCTGATTATATAAGTACACATAGGATCTATCAAAGCAAGATGCCACAACGCTGCACATAGAGAAAAGCTTACTAGAAAGAAATAGACATGGACTTCCCCGGTGGCTCAGTGGTTAAGAATCCGTCTGCCAATGCAGGGCACATGGGTTCGATCCCTGGTCCAGGAAGATCCCACATGCCGCAGGGCAACTAGGCCCATGCGCCACAGCTACTGAGCCTGTGCTCTAGAGCCCACAAGCCACAACTACTGAGCCCATGTGCCACAACTACTGAAGCCCACATACCCTAGAGCCTGCACACCACAACTACCGAAGCCCATGTGCACTAGGGTCCGCGTGCTGCAACTACTGAGCCCGTGTGCTGCAACTACTGAAGCCCGCACGCCTAGAGCCCGTACTCCACAAGAGAAGCCACCACAATGAGAAGCCTGCGCAATGCAATGAGTTGTGGCCACAACTAGACAAAGCCTGTGTGCAGCAACGAAGGCCCAATGCAGCCAAAAAAAAAAAAAAAACAATAGACAAAAGACCTAATCAGACAATTCACAAAAGAGGATATCCAAATGAGTATTATAAATATAGGTAAAGGGGCCCCACTTAGTCACCAGGGAAATGCAAATTAAAACTGCAATGCCAGGGCTTCCCTGGTGGCGCAGTGGTTGAGAGTCTGCCTGCTGATGCAGGGGACACGGGTTCGTGCCCCGGTCCGGGAAGATCCCACATGCCGTGGAGCGGCTGGGCCCGTGAGCCATGGCCACTGAGCCTGTGTGTCCGGAGCCTGTGCTCCACAACGGGAGAGGCCACAACAGTGAGAGGCCCGCGTACCGCAAAAAAAAAAAGAAAAAAAAAAGACAACATCAAGTGTTGACAAGGGTGTGGAGCAACTAACTCTCTTACATTGCTGGGGAGAGATAAATTGGTTCAAACATTTTACAGAACTGTTTGGCAATATTTACTGAAGTTGAACATAAGCACTCCCGATGAGGCAATGATTCCATGCTGAGTTACATACCCAAGTGAAATGCATACAAATGTCCACTAAAAGGCATGTACAAGAATGTTTACAGAAGCACTATTCGTAATGGCCAAACATAGGAGACCACCAAATGGCTGTCAACAGGAGAATGGATAAGAACATTCTGATACCCTCACACAAGGGAATGTGATGCAGTAAGGAGACTAAACGAACCACAACTACACAAAACCCAATGAATCTCATGAACAAAACGTTGACAAAAATAATCCAGCCACAGAAGAGCATGTACTGTATGATTCTGTTTACATAAGTTCAAAAGCAGGCAAACCCAATTTGTGGTGTCAGAAGTCAGGATAGTTGTTTGTCCCAGAAGACAGAGACTAAGGCAGCACCTTAGGGTTGTGGTAACTTTACAAAAATCCATTAAGCTGTAAGTATGGCATATTTCAATAAAAAGTTCACATTAAAAAATGCTTAGTAAATGTTGATCTACTGATATTGCAACATAAATGGAAGTTCCACGAAGGGAAGGGATATTTGTCTCTTTTATTCATTGATGTGCCCTATGCATCTAGAACAGTGCCTGATATATAGGAGGTGCTCAATAGATACTTACTGAATGAGTGGTAGATAAGCAGACTGCTCCCAACATGTAATTGTACCATCACATGAAAAGGCTAGAACAGAACACCAGAGCACACATATTTGATGAATTGGTTCAAGGACTGATGTTATGCGAAGTCCACAATTTACCTGCATAAGATTATGGATTTTATATATCCCTAAAGGGTATATCTACTTTTTGGCCTGTTTTTAATATATGTTCTGCCAGGTAACTATGAAGAAGACTTTTAGTATATAAACCACTTATCGCTTATTCAACAGGAATATGTCTTTAAGTATGTTGATAAGTTTTAATTTATTTCCAAAAAGTTAATAATAATGCAGTGAGCCCTTCACTAAATAAACTGAAGAAGTAGGGGCTTCTAACAATGCTGGGACCACAATGTTTCCAACTATAGTAGTTCTTATTCTAGTTAGACAAGCTCTAAGCATTAATAAGATGTCAGCATCTTTCAAAATAGGGTTGAATGATGCCATACAAACTGTCAATTTTATTAAGGAGCAGACTTTAAATTGCAGACTTTTCAGAAATGTTTGTAATTTTATTGGCAGCAAGTATCATAATTTCCTTTTTTAACTTGAAGGCCAATAGCTGTCTCAAGGCAAGGTACAAGTACCAATTTTTCAAATAAAACAAGAAATCGGTATTTTTTTAATGAAGGAATTTGCTGCATAGACACATTTCCATTTTGCCCTCCTTTCTTTAATAATAAAACACCTGAGTTTTAGCTGGACCCACGACCATCTAGCCAAAGACTATACAATTGACCCTTGAACAACATGGGGGTTAGGGGCGCCGATCCCTGACCAGTCCAAAATCTCTGTATATCTGTACAGTCGGTTCTCTGTATGCACGGTTCTGCATCACGGATTCAACCAACCTTGGATAGAATAGTACGTGTGGTACATATTTAATGAACAAAGTCCACGTATAACTGGACCCACACAGTTCAAACTCATTTTGTTCAAGGGTCAACTGTATTTCCCAGTCTCCCTTGCAGCCAGGTGTGATCATGTGACAAAGTTCTGGCGATCGGGATACAAGTGAAAATGTTATGTACCTCTTCTAGGTCATGCCTATAAAAAGAATGGGTGGGTTGTCCTGCTGTCCCTTTCCACATACCCACTGGCTGAAGTGTGGACTCATAACCAGCTTAGACCATGACCAGAAAGCCACGTGTTGAGGCTGGCAGGGCAGAGAGACAGAATGTGCCTGGAGCTCTGAACTTAAGGAGCAGATTAACCCTCCCAGCCCTGGACTGCCTTCCTCCGGATCATTGCATGAAAGGGAAATAAACTTCTATCTTGTTTAAACCATAACATTGAGTGGTCTCTTTATACAACTTACATTAAACCGTAATGAATACAAACTCCACTAACTAAAATATCCCTGAATTAAAACATAATACACTCACTTATATAGCTTTATAGTTTCTCAATTCTCCACACCCTGAATGGTAGACAGAATAATGGCCCCCCAAATTTCTTTGGAACCTATGAATGTTAACTTACATGGCAAAAGAGACTCTGCAGACGTGATTAAGTTAAGGATCTTGAGACGGGGAGATGCCCGTGGAGTACCCAGGTGGGCCCAATGCAATCACAAGGGTCCTCATAAGAGGGAGGCAGGGTGATCAGAGTCAGAGGAAGAGATGTGATGATGGAATCAGTTTCAAGTGCTGCACTAAGAAGATGGAGGAGGGGCCGTGAGAAAAGGATAGCAGGTGGCCTCTGGAAGCCAGAAAATAGAAAAGGCAAAGAGACTGATTCTCCCTTAGAGGCTCCAGGAGGAATTCAGCCATGCTGACACCTTCATTTTAGCCCCTTAAGGTTCATGACAGACTTCTGACCTCCAGAGCCGTAAGATAATAAATTTGTGGTAACTTGTTGCAGCAGCAACAGGAAACGAATACACCCAACATGCTTCAGCCACATGGGTCTTCCAGTTTTTCAAACACACCAAGCTCTTTCATGCCTTAGAACCACTATCCATGCTCTTCCCACTGTCTGGAATTGTCTGGAATAATTTGTCTTCTTCCAAAGCATTAAATGTCAGGTTTCTTCTTGCCAACAGGGCTCATTCTAAATGTTACCTCCTCAGAGAGGCCTTCCCTGACCACCAGATCTAAAGCAGTCACCCCTATTATTCTCTCTCACAGTATACTGTTCTTCTCCATCATAAAAATCCATTACTGGGCTTCCCTGGTGGCACAGTGGTTAAGAATCTGCCTGCCAGTGTGGGGGACACGGGTTTGAGCCCTGGTCCGGGAAGATTCCACATGTCGCAGAGCAACTAAGCCGGTGTGCCGCAACTACTGAGCCTGTGTTCTAGACCCCACGAGCCACAACTACTGAGCCCGCGTGCCACAACTACTGAAGCCCACGCACCTAGAGCCCACGAACTGCAACAAGAGAAGCCACCGCAATGAGAAGCCCGCACACTGCAACGAAGAGTAGCCCCCTCTCGCCCCAACTAGAAAAAGCCCGCGTGCAGCAACGAAGACCCAACACAGCCAAAAATAAAATTTAAAAAAAGAACAAAATGTACGTGATTGTCTTACAAAACAAAGGACAGTGAGAGATCAAAGATTCCCTCAAATGACATCACAAATTGTGTCATAAGATACAGATTTTAAGGGACTTTCCTGGCAGTCCAGTGGTTAGGACTCCACGTTTCCACTGCAGGGGGCACAGGTTCCATCCCTGGTGGGGGAACTAGGATCCTGCATGCCGCGCAGCACAGCCAAAAAAAAAAAAAATACAGATTTTAACTGGTTAGAAACTCTTTCACTGACTCTCCAAATTGTACACTTACTGGTTAAAAAAAGAAAAAAGCTTTTAAGGTACTGCTAATGATTAACTCTGGAACTAAAATGCCTCATGACTCCTCTTACATTATTCTACATGAGCTGACATTCAGATGAGTCATAACACTCTATGGCAAGCTATTACAAACTATTACCATTTGCAACTTATTACCTTTGAAACTATCTGTATGAGCTAAGATTTTTTTTTAACTATAACTCTAAAGCAAAATACAAAAGTAAATTGGCTACTGAAAGCAGGGTCACAAAGAAGTACCTGTATACCCACGTCCATAGAGGCATCATTCACAATAGCCGAAAGGAGGAAGTAACCCAAGTGTCCACCAAGGGATCAAAAGATAAACCAACTGTGGTATATACATACAATGGAATACTTTTCAGCCTTAAAAGGGAAGGGAATTCTGACACGTGTTACAACATGGATGAACCCTGAGGACATGATGTTAAATGAAATAAACCAGTCACAAAAAGACAAATACTGTATGATTCCACTTCTATGAGGTACCTAGAGTAGTGAAATTCAAAGAGACCAAAAGTAGAAGGGTAGTTACCAGGGGCTGGGGGAAGGGGAAAAATGGGAGTTATTGTTTAATGGATAGAGAGTTCTAGTTTTACAAGATGAAAAGAGTTCTGGAGATTACTTGCATAACAGTGTGAGTGTACTTAATACTATTGAACTGTACACTTAAAAATAGTTAAGATGTATGGAAGTTTCTTAGAAAACTAAAATTAGAATTACCATATGATCCAGCAATCCCACTCCTGGGCATATATCCAGATAAAACTATAATTCAAAAAGATACATTCACCCCTATGTTCATAGCAGCACTATTCACAATAGCCAAGACATGGAAGCAACCTAAATGTCCATCAACAGATGAGTGGATAAAGAAGATATGGTACATATATACAATGGAGTACTACTCAGCCATAAAAAAAGAACTAAATAATGCCATTTGCAGCAACATGGATGCAACTAGAGATTGTCATACTGAGTGAAGTAAATCAGAAAGAGAAGGACAAATACCATATATCACTTATATGTAAAATCTAAAATATGACACCAATGAACCTATCTACGAAGCAGAAACAGACTCACAGACATAGAGAACAGACTTGTGGTTGCCAGGGTTGGGGGGCGTAGGGGAGAGATGGAGTGGGAGTTTGGGGTTAGTAGATGCAAACTATTACATATAGAATGGATGGACAACAAGGTCCTACCGTATAGCACAGGGACCAATATTCAATGTCCTGGGACAAACCATAAAGAAAAGGAATATAAAAAAGAATGTATATATATGTATAACTGAGTCACTTTGCTGTACAGCAGAAATTAACACAACATTGTAAATCAACTATACTTCAAGAAGAAAATAGTTAAGATGATACATTTTATGTTATGTATACTTTACCACAGTTAAAAAATTTTTTTAATTTAAAAATAAGTAAATTGGGCTTCCCTGGTGGCACAGTGGTTGAGAATCCTCCTGCCAATGCAGGGGACACGGGTTCGAGCCCTGGTCCAGGAAGATCCCACATGCCGCGGAGCCACTAAGCCCGTGTGCCACAACTACTGAGCCTGCGCTCTAGAGCCCGCAAGCCAAACAATAGCCAAGACATGGAAGCAACCTAAATGTCCATCAACAGATGAGTGGATAAAGAAGATATGGTACATATATACAATGGAGTACTACTCAGCCATAAAAAAAGAACTAAATAATGCCATTTGCAGCAACATGGATGCAACTAGAGATTGTCATACTGAGTGAAGTAAATCAGAAAGAGAAGGACAAATACCATATATCACTTATATGTAAAATCTAAAATATGACACCAATGAACCTATCTACGAAGCAGAAACAGACTCACAGACATAGAGAACAGACTTGTGGTTGCCAGGGTTGGGGGGCGTAGGGGAGAGATGGAGTGGGAGTTTGGGGTTAGTAGATGCAAACTATTACATATAGAATGGATGGACAACAAGGTCCTACCGTATAGCACAGGGACCAATATTCAATGTCCTGGGACAAACCATAAAGAAAAGGAATATAAAAAAGAATGTATATATATGTATAACTGAGTCACTTTGCTGTACAGCAGAAATTAACACAACATTGTAAATCAACTATACTTCAAGAAGAAAATAGTTAAGATGATACATTTTATGTTATGTATACTTTACCACAGTTAAAAAATTTTTTTAATTTAAAAATAAGTAAATTGGGCTTCCCTGGTGGCACAGTGGTTGAGAATCCTCCTGCCAATGCAGGGGACACGGGTTCGAGCCCTGGTCCAGGAAGATCCCACATGCCGCGGAGCCACTAAGCCCGTGTGCCACAACTACTGAGCCTGCGCTCTAGAGCCCGCAAGCCACAACTACTGAGCCTGCCTGTCACAACTACTGAAGCCCACGCACCTAGAGCCCACAAATCGCAACAAGAGAAGCCACCACAATGAGAAGCCCACGCACCACAACGAAGAGTAGCCTCCGCTCGCCACAACTAGAGAAAGCCCACGTGCAGCAACGAAGACCCAACTCAGCCAAAAATAAATTTACTTAAAAAAATAAATAAGTAAATTGGCTACTGATACTGACATAAGACTACAACTTATATATGTATAAAGATAAGCATAAATCTATTAATAATGCTAGCTTCTCTACTTCTAGCTGTGCTTAAAATTTTCCATTAAAAAAAAAGGAAGAGGAGGAGGAGAAAGAGAAGATTGATTTCTATTCTGCCATACAAAGCCCAGGTCAGCCCACTGATGTCCTCCACTTTGAATAACTCAGCCGGTAACTCCTCCAACCCTGGCTGGGGCTGGAGATACCTAGGGGGCATCGGGACCATCAGCAGGTGAGGTCTGGAATTGGTTATGCTGCTCCTGACCCAGGATGCAGAGTGACTATGGTAAAAACTGAACACACACAGCTCTGGGCATTGAAGTTCTTCCCTAACCCCCACAGTCACCCATAGAAAGGTACTTCCATCCCAGTTTCTTGCTTTTTTTCCTAGCTCTCTCTTGGAAGAGAAGCCTATTCTAAATCTGTCTACCTACCTGAGACCTTCACAGCCTGCCTCCTTCCTGCCTTTTCCTTTATAATCCCAGACTCTGTGATCAATTTCTCCCTCAAGGAACTAATAATAAAAATATAGCAAACACTTAAAGAGGATTCATTGTGTGACAGGCACAGTTTCAAATGCATTACATATATCAGGTCATTGAATCCTCACAACAGCTCTATGATTTCAGCACCACTTTAACCCCCACTTTACAGATGAGGAGACTGAGGCACTGACTGGTTTAAGTCACACATCCAAGCTGGCACTGCCAAGGGAGTGGAGGAGCTGAGATTCAGATCCAGGTACTGGGGGCCCAGAGTCCTTGGCTTTCCCCCGTATTGGATATCTATATCTTTTACAAATCGAACATTCATATCTCTTTCTGACAAATCCAGCTTGACCGACCCTTGCTAACTTGCCAAGGCTTCTGAGTACTTTATTCAATGTCAATGGCCGTGATGGTCAAGCAGCTGGAAGTGGAAAAGCTGCAGCCAGAGAAGCCCTGCTGATGATGACAGAAATCCTGGCTCCCTGAGAGGGTCCTGCATCCATGCCGTGGTGTCCCCAGCCCTTGACCTCTGAGCAACAGGGTATGTGAGCTGGGAAGGCAATTCTGATCTGCACACCAAATGGTACAGGGAGCATCTGACACACCTGCAGAGTTCAGTGTAATGGTATTTGACCCATGCTAAAAGTCTCCCACTTGAAACGAGAAAATGAGTATTTGTATATTGAGGGCGACACAGAGAGGATACATTATAGTGTGACAGATGGAAATGGATTTACTCAGACATTAATAGTATCTAGACAAGTTTTCAAGCACACCTGGGAATACATTACTGACACATTACAGGAATACACTTTTATTCCCATAGCATGCAGAAAAACACTTTACCTTTACAATTCGAAAGAAAACTGCATTCCAGGGGGTGGAGGGAGGAGGAAGTGGATGAAGGCAGTCAAAAGGCACAAACTTCCAGTTATAAGATAAATAAGTACTAGGGATATAATATACAACATAATAAATATAATTAATACTGCTGTATGTTATATATGAGAGCTGTTAAGAGTGAATCCTAGGAGTTCCCATCACAAAGGAAAAAATTTTTCCTAGTTCTTTAATTTTGTATCTGTATGAGATGGATGTTCACTAAATTTACTGTGGTAATCATTTCATGATGTAGGTAAGTCAACTCATTATTCTGTACACCTTAAACTTACACAGCGCTGTGCGTCAATTATATCTCAATAAAACTGGAAGGAAGGAGGAAAGGGACGGAGGGAGGGAGGGAGGAAAGAGGGAGGGAGGGAGGAAAGAGGGAGGGAAGAAAAAAAACTGTAATCCAATGACAGGCAAAATCTTTTAATTTTGTCTTCTGGAATAAAACTCTAAATATTTGAAAGTTTTGGGCATCGTTGGTGAGAGGAGAGTATTTTTGGCAAGAAATTAACCAAGATCAAGTCTCTTCTGCTATCATTTCCACATCATGTGGCTTATCATTAATATGCTAATCCTTCCTGAATATATTATATATACATACATACAATCTACATTTATATATATATACACACCTAAACATATATACATACTTATCTCATCATTTAAAAGTTAATTCCTCCCCAATTTATTATACATATGTACATATATAAACCTTTTATATACATTTGTGTATACATTTAATAGAATGCCAACCAGAATCCTAAGGGACTCGGTTGGGAATAGGGGAAAATGATTTAAAAGCTCATATGGAAGAATAAATGGCTGCAAACTGATTGCCAGGACATTTTTTATGGGTTTTTTTTGTTTGTTTGTTTGTTTTGCAGTACGCGGGCCTCTCACTGTTGTGGCCTCTCCCGTTGCGGAGCACAGGCTCCGGAGGCGCAGGCTCAGCGGCCATGGCTCACGGGCCCAGCCGCTCCACGGCATGTGGGATCTTCCCGGACCAGGGCACGAACCCGTGTCCCCTGCATCGGCAGGCGGACTCTCAACCACTGTGCCACCAGGGAAGCCCCAGGACATTTTTAAGGGAAAAAATAGTGAAGACTTATCTTACTCAATATTAAAAATTACTGTAAAAATACTAAAACAAAAATAGTCTAGTATTATTACAGGAATAAATACATAGATCAGTGGAGTAGAATGGAGAGTTCAGAAATAGATCCAAAGATATATGAGAACTCGGCACGTGAACAAAAATTCCACAAAGGTGGAATTTCAAATCTTTGCCAAAAGGTTGGATTATTCAATATATGGTGCTGACATGATTGCTAACTATCCAAACAGAAGCAAAACTAGATCTTTACCACATACCATGTAATAAATACAAATCAGAATAATAATAAAAGAAAATTTAGGAGAGCTTTATATTATCTTAGGGTGGGGGAAACCTTCTGAAGCAAGACAGGTAACCCAGGAACCATAAAAAAAAAAGACAGACATACACTTAAGTCTATTTTTTAAATCTTAACTTTCTGCATGGCAAAAGAGACCATAAACAAGGTGAAATACTGGGAGAAACGGGCAAAGAATAGGAATAGAAGAGGAAATCTAAATAGCCGAAAATGATGAATTATGTAATAGGTTGTACAGTCTCATTAGTAGTCAAAGAAATGCAAAATAAAATACCAGTTTTTACCCATCAGATGGGGCAGGTGGAGATTAAAAGGCATTTATATCTAGCGAGGTTGAAGATCTGGGGAAACAAGCATTCTTGTATACTGTTGGTAGAAGTATGTTACAAATTTTTTGGAAAGTTTGTAATGTCAAATTTTTTTAGTATCAAATAAATAACAATAAGTAAATGCCAAATAAATAAATGTCAAAATTAAAAATATACATGCCTCTTTTCCCATTGGGGAATCTATTCTTTGAAAATTAAAGCACCAATACTTAAGAATACTTGAGTACAAGCAAGAATGCTCATTGGGACATTTCAATAGCAAAAGAATGGCAACAAATTGAATCTCCACCAACAAAGGAATAGTTTGAATAAACTAGAGTTCATTTATCCATACAACCAGGCAATACAATGTAATTAACATTACACTTATTTTAAAAGAATGCTAAGCAGAAAGCATACCTTTACAGTGAAGAAATCTGGTGGTCACTACCTTAACCAAATCGTCAAATTACTTGGAGTAGAACAGTCTGATGTTATACAACAGAAGTACACAGAATCATCCACAAACTATTCTTACCAAATATGGAAGCTTTTTTTTCTACTTGCCATTGCCAAACGTTTTGCCAAATTCCAGGAAACAAATAGAATAGAGGAACGAGTTAAACACCACCCTGAGGAAATAATCAGACAAATATGAAATGTGGGATGTTCTACAAGACAACTGAACTGATCTCTTCCAAAGGTTAAGATTAAAGGGGAGGGACCTCCCTGGTGGCACAGTGGTTAAGAGTCCGCCTGCCAATGCAGGGGACACAGGTTCGAGCCCTGGTCCAGGAGGATCCCACATGCCTCAGAGCAACTAAGCCCGTGTGCCACAACTACTAAGCCTGCACTCTGGAGCCCACGAGCCACAACTACTGAGCCCACGAGCCACAACTACTGAAGCCCGCGCGCCTAGAGCCAGTGCTCTGCAACAAGAGAAGCCACCACAATGAGAAGCCCGTGCACCACAACGAAGAGTAGGCCCCCCTCGCCGCAACTAGAGAAAGCCCGCACACAGCAACGGAGACCCAACGCAGCCAAAAATAAATTAATTAATTAAAAAAAAAAAGAAAGTGGGGGGGAAGGTAGGGAACTATTCTAAATTAAAAGAGACTAAAGAGGCAAGAAACTAACTGTAATGTGTAAACTTATTGGATTCTGGTTCTAAAAAGGTAGCTATAAGGATATTTCAGGCACAATTAGGGAAATTTGAATATAAACTGGATATAGGAAGATAAAATAGAATTGTTGATTTTTTAAGGTATGATAATGGTCTTGTGGGTATGTATGAGAAGGTACTTATTTTCCTAGAAAAATGTCCAATTTACTCTGTCTCAAATGATTCAGAAAAAAGTATTAGGTTACACTGTTACCCAACTGCCATTTTTGTATGTGGCAGTTGAGTACTGGCAACTTTACATGGCACGTCCTGATAAATGGGGGAAGGGGAGCATGAACACAAATATAGTAAAACGCTAACAGTAACTGAATCTGGGTGAAGGTTATATAGGTATTCATTACCATTATGTCACCCTTCACAATAAAAACTGAAGAGAAAAAGCAGATCTACGTCCACTGGCCTGGATGGAGAGGTGACACATTATTTGTTTTTGTTTTTTTTTTAATGCTAAGAAACACATATACAAGAGACCCATCGACGAGTGGAATGGGGACTACATATACATTTCTATAGATATGTCCAACCATGAAGAAAAGTGTTCATTGTGAATTAAGCTATTAATATTGTTTATCTGAATAGAGGAAAAGATTAATAACATTTGCTTTATGTACCTATGAAGTGTTTCACTTATCAAAATAAGAATGTTTTACTTGTGGAGCTTTTGAAAATCTAAATACACAGACACACACACACACACACACACACACACACTCTCTCTCTCTCACACTTACATCAAATCCCAGAAATCTGGGGGATAGATTGTTTCTCAAATAGGGGTTGAGAAATGGAATACTCCCTGTCGTATCAGTAAACAAAGGATGTCACAGTCACCCGAGATTGCAGCCACCAGCCTATGGTGAGCTGG
This sequence comes from Neophocaena asiaeorientalis asiaeorientalis, assembly GCF_003031525.2. Taxonomy (NCBI): domain Eukaryota; kingdom Metazoa; phylum Chordata; class Mammalia; order Artiodactyla; family Phocoenidae; genus Neophocaena; species Neophocaena asiaeorientalis. The sequence continues at coordinate 114,681 of NW_020173387.1, forward strand.
TGAGCTCTGAGGGAACTCAGGAAGGAAACAAAAACACCTGCCATCTAGCAGCCATCAGAGTGCAGCCACTCCCAAGGACGGTGAGCCCTGAGGCAACTCAGGATCTGAGTTTCTCAGGATACTGGCCCCAGATACCTGAGGTGCATATCAAAGGAACGATTTTAGTGAGCCCAGACTCTTGCATCTTCCCATACATAGAAAAGCACTAAATTCCTTGAGACATCTAGTTTTCTTTTATTAACAGTAATCTTTTGTTCCTACTACCTGCCCTTTGTTATAAAACTCCTATATATCCTAGCTCCCCCCTCCCCTCCTCGGAGAAGTTCTCTCAGGGCTACTTGAGATGCTGCCTCCCAGGCTTGAAGTCCTAAAAACTCCTGCCGCATAAAGCGTAACTCTCAACTTTGGTTGTGAATTTTTTTTTTTTAGTCGACAGGGTCTACAAAGATATCTCCCAGAATTTTTAACCCTGTATTTTCATTTAAGTCAGGGGTTGGCAAACTATATCCTATGGCCAAATCCACCCACCCTCTACCCATTTTAGTAAATAAAGTTTTATTGGAACACGGCCACGCCCATTCACTTACATGTTGTCTATGACCAATTTCACGATCCAATGACAGTTGCTGAGTAGTTGTGAAAGACTGTATGGCCCTCAAAGCTTAAAATATTTATTATCAGGTCCTTTGTGGAAAACTTTTGCTGATTCTTTATTTACATAGTCATCTTAACTGATGTCCTGGGTCACCTGGACTGCCTTATAATGGAAGGCTATTCTCCTATTTCTGTGTGCTAGTTTTCAGATGAATTTATAATCATTTTGACCAGAGGTAAGACCGCTTGAATTGTGACCTAGTGAAAAAAGAATATAGGTAGGCTTAAAAAGTAGCTTCAGAAAAGCAACATCACCCTTTACTTTAAATTAATATCGTGTGGGACTTCCCTGGTGGTCCAGTGGTTAAGACTCCACGCTCCCAAGGCAGGGGGCCCAGGTTCGATCCCTAGTCAGGGAACTAGATCCTGCATGCCGCAACTAAAGATCCTGCATACGGCAGTGAAGATCCTGCATGTGGCAACAAAGACCCTGCGCAGACAAATAAGTAAATACTTTTAAAAATTAATTAATATTGTTAATTTAACTGTTGTGGGTATACTTTGCTAGTGTTTCATATATGTTGCTTGATTTGGCTTTATAAGAGCAAAAAGCAGGACTTATAACTGACGTTATGCTGGCATATAACAAAGACAATTTAACCCTACAGTCCAAGAGACTTTTTTTCTCTTAAAAGGGTCTGGATATGTTTGTCTGAAAAGCTCCATAATAAAAGTATAAAATTAATTAATCATATAATTAAAGGAACTGTAATTTACTCATATTTGAGAACTATTTCCTTTTAGTGTTGAAATCACAGCCAAGAAAACTGAAGCTAAGAAAACTCTCTCTCTAGGTCTAACTATGCAGGCTGAAGTACTGATTCAAACTTGCTGTATTTGTTATATATTTAAATAATATACTATAGTATATAAAGGGATTTCCTTCCTTGGATTTCTTTTTCTAACAAGAGACTCAACTTCCACGTGTAGGTTTAGCCCCATCTTCCCCTCTAATTTAGAAAGTGGCCTATTCTAAATCATTTCCAGACTCCCTCCCATATTTTGAATTTATAACTGAGAAATAAATTCTTTTTACCTTCACACACAGACCAAACACTTCACACACAATTCACAAACTCTCCACTAACACTCAGTTGATATCCTAAACTTGAGATCAACACGCACAAATGCTTTCAGCTACTAACGGAGATATTTTAAGGCTGACTTTTTCTCCAAGCAAACTAAAACGCAGGATTTTTTTCAAGGCCATTTACATTTGGGCATATTTCAAACACTTCTGAAATGAGCACTAGCAAAAATTAACTTCCACAAGGACCTTGTAACAGACACATCCTGCAAAATGCAGTCGGATTCCATTGGCTCTGCCTCTCAGCATGCTCCTCAACCTGAGAAGCCAGAGTGCGGCGAAGCAAGATGCGTGTCTGCAAGGAAGATGATGCAATAATCATGTGTCTACAATTCCATTATGGTCTAATTAATTTTAATTACACATTAAATTCTGCCTGAATTGAAAGACTCGCATAGCTTGAATCTTGTTTGTGTTGCCTCCAATTTTACCATGTTATTTTGAGAAATGTAAAATAACAAACCTTCTAAAGCAAAATGGTGACTTTAGGGACCCTGCTCTTAGGGGCTCTCAAAAGCTCAACAGTAGTCAGCCCAGCCCATTTTTCCCATTCCCCGAGGAGCAGGTGAGGAGTGTTCTGCGTCCCTTTCTCCCATTCCCAGGCTCGGAGGCAGTCAGCCTGTGGGAAAGGAAGGGCGGATTGCATAGCCAGTCACGTGACAGCAGTGGGCGTCACCCACCCTGCTCCTTATGTTTATGTTTCTTTTCATTGTTCTGAAGACACACTAGAGACTTGGCGTTTGCTCCTTTTCCGTGCACCATTGTGAGAATTTCCTGGGTTCTCTTTCAATCTTCCCTCTCTTGCTTCCACAGGCACTTATTAACCTTTTTGGAGCTTCTCCAGGCACACCCAGCAACTCCTACAAGAGCAAAGGATCTTCTTAGAAGGCGGAAAGCTGCACCCACGGCAGCACCTTTCTTATGGTACAATTCAGACACAGCCTGTATTATCTGTGAGGACAGTATCATGAGATCGTTTTTCCATTTGTACCTACTGAACCATGGTGCAAATGAGGACTTTTTCTTTTCTCCTGTGGAGATAGGAATTCCAATGTTCGACATCTTGCTGAGGGGAAAGAAAAAAGTCTGGAACTATAAGAAAGCCTTGGTCTCTAGAATCTAACATAAAAACCGAGTTGTGGTTTATACGTTTTAGCATGGCACATTTTGACACTGAGAAGGACAAATTTTGCTTCTCTTTAAACAGAAAAGAAAAGAAAATGTTCAGTAAGAGCCATGCACCTAAAGTGGAACGCTACCAACAGCTCTGTGCTCTGTGTTATATGAAAAACTCTCAGCAGAGGAACTACAGCAAAAGTGGCAAGAAATGCTGGCCAATGCCCTCTGGAAAGGAGGAAGACATCAAACACCTGCCGTGAGAAGGATGATCAAAGTGTATGGCGACTAGAAAACAGGAGACACCACATGCAAGCTTTATCCACTCCATGAAGCCCAGCAGTACATCCACATCCTTCCTAGATAACGTGGTGAAGTGGGACATTACTCCGTGCAGGGGCCCTCAAAATCCCAGAGAAATGTATGAACTTAGGCTCGTTCTTCTTGATTTTCCTGCATTTTCCAGGGTGGCCATTGAATCATAAAGCTTCCCTTAATAGAAGACATACCATGTTCATAGATTGAAGGACTGGATATTGAAGAGATGTCACTTCTCCCCAAGAGAGGCCAGAAACAGATCCATACATATACTGTCACCTGGTTTATGAAAAAGGTGAGGGCTGTTGTAGTACTGTTAATATACCTTTTCCTTGATCTGAGTCCTGGTGACATCAGAGTGTTGAGTCTGTGAAAACTTAACAAGCAGTACATTTAGGATATGTGCAATTTTCTGTTTGTATATTACTCTTCAAGAATAAGTTTATTTTCAATCCCTTTATAAGAGAGTTCGAATGACATTTTTCAAAGATTAAACTGTTGGTGTTCAAAGCAAAGGAAAAAAAATTCAAAATTTGGATGAATTCAACAATGATCTGGCTCTTAATTTCTCTTTTAAAGAGTTTTAAGTAGTTTGCCTCTTTTAAATATCTAGGTACTATTTGTTTTTCTCCATTTGTGCAATATTCTGGTCTCTTTTCTTGGTCTGTTTATCTTCCCCATTCCTTTTCCTACCCATATACTTTAAAGCAAATGAAACACTATTGATTAACAAGTCTTTTCTATCATGCACGTAAACCTAGTGCCCCAGCATCCTTTCCTCCAGACACTGTATCAAGCTTCTTTGTTCACAGAAGACAACTAGAACAATTGCACTGAAGGAAAAATATAACTTAATAAGTGCTAAAAGGTCTCATTTCAAATGTTTCCTCTTTGCCCGCTAAGAAAATTCTTCCCCTGTCTTCGCATAGAGCACATAGTTCTTCCTAAAGGCCAATGGTAGTGGACCTGTTACACCTTCTGTGGTGAAGTCACTTATCTTTAGCTGAATGCTTTCATGGATAACAATTAGGTTTTGCAGGGCACCTTGTAAGCGAGCAATAATCATTTATTACTTAGCTCCGTTTGGAAATCTGCAACCCAAGGCTCACTGTAGTCAATAAATAGTGGAAAAAAGGGCATTCTGGCATGAAGACTGTTTATATGTTATACTGGATTTGTGCTCATATTCCATTAAACTTATTGAAGAGACTTGGAAATTTGATTGTTTTCTATTTCTGAAATTCTAGTCACCTAGAGAACCATCCCCAAACAGCAAGATGTACGGCTCTACATATCATGTGTGCCTCTGCAAAATGAGGGGCATAGACAATGGCAACACAAAGATATATTAAAAAATACATAATGTAACTTGTCTTAATATACTTTTCTGAGTCTAAAAATATGCCAGACCAAAAGAAACATATTTACATAAAAAGCAGACAAGGTCAAATAACAAAGAAAGCCCTTAATTAGTTGTAATCAACTTTAATTTGCATACCGTATATAATTCCTAAATGATTGTTAATAATAACTTTATATAATGGACTTCCAATTTTCATGAAAATGGCACATTTTGATAAGCAGACACAAAACCCTACTACTAATAAGGTTTAATTTGCATACATTAGACTGATTATCCAAACAAAAGGATTACAGTATTACTTCTCCATACCTTTATGTCCTTATTATGCACATTTATTAACTTCACAAAAGCTAGCTGTTAGTGACAAACAATAGCCATGGTCGAAAGAGAAATCTAAGGAATGAATAAGGTACATTTTAATGCTAAGGAGCAAAGTTTATACATCGTAAATGCTGGATTTAACTCTTTGTTGGCTAAAGAGGCTTAAATTCCACAAGGGGTGCTTAATCCTCTAAATAAACCACCTTGTATTTGTTACCTGAGAAAAAAATTCCCCAACACACTTCATCGCTCCATTTTCATCGCGAATTTATCTCGAGCTAAGAAGTCCCGACACTGTAGTATGCTGAGAATTCACGAACAGCCACAGATTTAAGCTTTAAATGTGTAGTTCTAGAGTGCAGTGTTAATAAATATATTTCAACGAGCTTAGTTTTCAACCGAGTAAATAATAATATAGGTGGCATTAGTATTGATATCGGTTCCTAATGGTATCATTTATACCCTGCAATTAAAGTTTAAGTGCTAAATAAAGCATAGGAGATCTGGGTTGGCTTTTCCTATACGTGAACACAAATGAAGCTCACGAGTGTTTGGAGAAGAGCCAAAAAAACTTGCAACTTCACCACAAGCTACTTCCGGGGTTTTTCTCCACGCTTTTGCTACTTGGCAAGATACAGAATTAGAACACCAGGAAATGGTTTCCAAAGAAGGCAAGACACACTGGAAGCCCCAGGAACTGAACTGAACACCACCGAGGTTAACTCTGACCCTTCTGCACATAATATCAAAGATAAGAGCCATCTGGTAGAAACGTGTACAGCTCAATATCCAGTTAGATTCTTGCTAGTGTTGTGCTGAATGTTCTATGCTTAAAATACAAAAGAAAAAGACATCTTGGCTGAAGGACAAAAGGCTTTAAATCTTCCCGTGTTTCCCATAAACTGGTGCTCTCTGCTCAAGAGTCCCAAAGCACTACCAAGGGCTGGGTTAGGAAGGGGATGCGTTTTAAGTGACAATCCTGCATTGAACAGGATCCTCCAACTTTCCCTCTTGCATTTCCAGAACCTAGAAAATACCCGATTCAAGGGATGAGTTCAATACCCACTTGTCAAACGAATGAACACTGTACAGGAAATGCCGGCTCCAGGATGCCCCGCTCTACTCCCCACCCCCGATGCAGCTTTGCCAATGGATGTTCATCGTCTTTATTTGATCACGTGTTCTAGGAGCGTCCCTCAACTGCTACAGGTATTTGAGGTGAAACATCTCTAAACCAAAATAAGACCAGAGGCTAATAGCAAATTTCGCTCATCAAAGTGAACAAAGGAGTTCCAATGGATTCTGTTTCTCCCAATATGGACTTAGAGCCTTTAAATCAATTTCAAATTGGACAAGTAGCAGGAAATAGTTCTCCACCATTTGGCGTAACAACCACCACGCAAGACCCATAACAAAGCAACCAAACAAATGCTACTGCTCTGAATAGAGCCATTACCGAGACCCCAAATTAGAGTAGTCAGAAAAATGCTCAAAATACCACAGTGAAACAAGAATTGTTTTTACCATTTGGTTAATAAACTGACATAAAATGGTGATAGTGTCTCTAATCAATACTATTTTGCCAACCCCAAAGTCATTATCTGAATGCGCCCAAGATGTCTGCATTGAATTCAGCGGGGTCACTACATACAGAACAACACAGAACTGTGGTCCTGAAAATAAATAAATATTTAGACGGCAACTTTCTTTCCACCGACTCAAAGGCTTAACATGTTAATCACAGTATTATGTCCTCAATTATCTCTCTACGTGTGGATTTTCCAATCGGGGAAACTCTGGCCCAGCCTGGCTCGGGGCACGTTCCTTCTAGCCAGGAGCGGAGCTGGGGGAGGGGAGCGCAGACCCCTCCTCCCTCCCAGGCAGCTGCTCTTTGCGCTGCTCCACCAGGCCACTGAGAGTGAGGCTGCACTTCTGGACCCAGACCCATCACAAAATCATAACACAACAACGTGAGACAGGAAACGAAGCGGGAACCTAACTTCCATTAGCATTTCCTTTGCTCAAACTGAGAGCACATACTCCCAAAGAAATAAATTCACATTCCAGTTCTCTTTCTACCTTTTCTCTGTGCATTGTGGAAGAGAAATAAAGATCTCTTTGTCAGTTCAGATGGGCGGCTTTTCATGTGCGATGCTGCAGAGCCGAGAGCACTTCAGACTCTGCAGAGAACAAAGGCCAGCTTGCCTACTTACCTGATTATGGAGAAATGTCCATCTTTAGCACTGTCTTCGCCTAATACACCAGCTGCCACCGGCATTCAATCACATTCCAGCAAGACTTCTAACAAAGGTATGAAACCCACCTCAAATTTGAGAAGATAAGAACTCATAAAACGAAAACATATGTAGATTATTGTCCTGTTAATCCCACCTTCCAATCCCCCAATCACTGGGGCCTAAGGGGGCTAGCTAGAGCTGAAGCCAGGCTCCAAATGAGTCATTTGAAACATTCAAATTCTATGCATACCATTGTATCTCATCTACTTGCATGCGAATATAAATGCATTGTACATTAGTTTGCCTGGGATATGACGCTACTGAACCTACCATCTTTAGCGTGCTAATTCCATTATGTAGTATTTTCCCTTCCTCTCAGTGAAGACTTATCCAATCTGCTTTTCAACCACCACAGTATTCTCTAAGAGTTAAAAACTGAATTACTTCGTTGAGGTTAAGAATGCTAGATGGAAGCAAATCCTTCTGATGAATTTCTAAATGCCTTTTAGAAACAAGGATGGGAGCTGGAGATGGTAAATTTTGTGCTTATTATTTTCTTTCCTTTCACTTAGCCCAGGATTCCAGTTTGTGAAACTGAGGTGTCCTTACTGCATATCCAAGTGAGTGAGTTTTTAGGAAAAAAAAAAAAAAAAAAGCATTTGGCATACACAGAGCTGATGTCACCACACCATCTGAGAAAACTATATATCCAGGGACATTTTACCGATGCCTGGGGTGATCATGAATCCCACTGATCACCTGGACAGTCCTGGTTTTTGCCTGTTGTCCTGGAGAACTATTAATAGCACCCCTTTTCACACTTCAAAGTGTTCTGGTTTGGATGATAAATTATATAGTCCATTTAAGTTATTTCCCATCAGTAGCATATGTAAACAAGTATTGGGTAACATAATTTATGGATGTCTGTGTTGAGGGTCCTTCTCAACTTCTAAAGCAGAAGTTCAACTTCATATTGATAAACCATACTATTGAAACCAAGCAGGACCCTGCGGGGCCTTCCTATATACAAAAGCCTTTATGTGTCCCCCATTTCTTGTTTGTAGGAAAAGGACTTCAGCCTCCTAGACCTTCCCTGAGTTCCAAAGGGCAGATTCAAACAGTTGCTAATCAGGGAAGTGAGGGAATGCAGAAACAAAGGAGGAGCAGCTAAGAAACAATAGTGCACCAGAGATGGGGCAGCATCCTGGTTCCTCCTCAAGGAATATACACGGCAGTATATCTCTGAGTCCTTCTGCAGGAACTAAGGCCCCCCCGCAGGGGGAGGATGGTAACCTCAGGCTGAGCATAGGATTCCTGGAGCACCGCCCTGTTACCTCACCACCAACCAATCAGAAGAAAGTCACACACCCTGGAGCCCTCACCCCAAATTTTGCCTATGAAAACTTCTCCCCCCAAACCATCAGAGAGTTCAGGTTTTTTGAGCACCAGCCACCTGTTCTTCTTGCTCAGCCCTGCAATAAACTTTCTCTGCTCCAAACTCCGACACTTCAGTTTGTTTGGACTCACCGTGCATTGAGCACACGAACTTGCGTTTGGCAACACTATACTGATACTTCACATCAATATTTCATATTGACACTAACATTTTAAAATCACTTTCAGGTACTTTGATTTTTTTTCTTCTTTTGGATCCATACAACAAGACCCCTATAGTGTGAGCAGAGGTATTAGTATCCTTATTTACAGCTAAGACAAGGATCATTGATGTGCACAAGACCAGACAGTAAGTCTTCTTATTCCTACTCTAGAGATGCTCTTTCTAGTAAACTATAATAGATACCTATGGAAGAGAATTGAGATCTGACTCTCTTTGATACAGCATTCAGCTTATTATTCTAAGTTTTAACTCAAGCTTACTTTCCTAGCAAAAGGAGGCCTTGGAAACAAACCCTACAGTTTTTTTTGTGGCCTGACAATGACCGTTTCACAACAATTGAATTTCCTATCTCTCTGGATCAAATAAAATTACAACCCGAGATTAAAACAAGATCTGTCCATCAGATTAAAACAAGACTTTTAAAATTATAACGTGAGTGAGGTTTGGACCGTAGAAGGAAAGGGACTCAGGGCAGTGTTTATAAGGCTTTACATGTGAATTCAGACAAGTTGTTAAAGTCTTGAAGCTCTGTCCTCTAGATTAAAGAGAAATGGATCACGGCACAAACATTTTCCACCATGGGCGTTTCCTAAAGCATCATCTAGCTAGTGGTTTCTTTACATCCATCCTAGAGGCATTGGGACCTAGGTCACCACAGAGCACTGAAGACTGAACGTCCTCTTGCCATGACTTCCAGGACACCGGGCCCTCCTGATTCAACCTCTCTGGCCACTCTACATCCTTCTCTACCAGACGCTTGAATTTGTGCATTCAACAGCATTCCTCACAGCTTGGTCCTAGACACTCCTCCCTTCTCAGCCATCAGTAGAAGCTATCAACTGGCAGAGGTGCGCCACTTCCAATACATGTGTTTTGTTTGGCCCTGATCAACTTTTTAAATTGAGCCAACATTTAAAACCAAGACATTTTGTGGTAAAATCCAGATTCCTGGCCTTGGCTGAAAAATCCCTATAATTATGATATGGCAATATACAGCTGGAGTAGACAGTCCCAGTCACTGACTCAAACAAAATATGCATGTGGCCTACATTCTCATATGTTACCTGCCTGGCCCCTATGGGCACTGGAGTTTGCAATCTCTGTTCCACATACCTACCACGGCTTCAGGGACCATCTTTCTGCACACAAACAATATCCATTTGGACATTTTCTGATGCCGAGCTCCACACACCTGCGTGTCCTGAGGTCCAGACTACATATCTGTGTGTCCACTAAGGTCCAGGCATACACATCACATGTCCTCTGTGTTTACCCTTAAACATATATGTCCTCTGTGGTCCAGCGCCACATATCCAGCTTCCTGCCCAACATCTCCAATTGAGTGATACAAACAAGGACATCTCATATGCACCATCTCCAAAACTTCTCTTTCTCCCAAATTTGACCACCAGTGTGGTTTATCTCAGGAAAAAAAATTATTATTTCAAGCTAGACATCTGAGAATCATATCAGACACCGCCTTATCCTTCAACCTCTACATTCAATAATCACCAAGTTCTATTGATTTACCTCCAAAACATCTTTCTAATGCTTCCATCTTCACTTTATCCACCTTGAATCATACCACCATTTCCATCCTAAACTATGCAGTCATTTCCTAATGGGTCTTCCCACATGCATACCTGCATCCTTCCAACCCATTACCCTGATTAAAATTTCTCAGTGGCTTCCCATTATTTTGCATCCTTCAAGAGGACCTCCACATCCTTTATGAGCTGACCCTCCAAATACTTTCAGTACCGTTTTCCCTGAATATTCTCCTCTACAAGTTCACTGGCTTTCTCTCAGTTTTTTTTGAAGATGCAGCATTCTTTCCTGATGCAAGGCCCTCAGACAAATTCTCTCTCCCTGACACTTACCACCCCACCTCTCCCCGTTTTGACCAGGTCAGCCTTTCCCAAACTGTTTCACTACCCTGGTAGATATGTGTAATGTTTGTAAAGCACGCTGGGGGAATAAATAAGACCATCCCCAGCTAAAGACGACCATCCTTGAGTTCTGCCCCAGCCCCCAAGCCTGGCTGCCCCCGAGCGCTGAAGACAACAATTTCTCAGCTGGCCTCTGTAACCCACGTTCACCACCGTGCCCCAGCACACCTGCTGGGAGATACTTATGGCTCAAATGAGTGATTCTCAAAAAGTGTGGTCCCTGAATTGGCAGCATCAGTATCACCTGGGAACATGCTAGAAATGCAAATCAGCTCCACCCCAAACGTACTGAATTAGAAACTCTGGGGTGAGGCCCAGCCCTCGGAGTTTTTCAAATGATCTGGCTGATTCTGATGCACACTGAAGTTTAAGAACTACTGATCTAGATAACATTGCTGATAATTCCAGCTCATGTCTCACACTTCGTCTAGAAAGTCTTCTCTGACCCTCACAATAGGTCGGGTCCCCTGCTGTTTATTTTCATAGCACAAAGTACTTGTCTCTCACAATACATAACGCAAGTATACCAATTAGTTATCTGTGTTTCACGTCTTCACAGCACACTGTAATCTCTATGAAGCTAAAAACCAATTCTGTCTTATTTACTTTGATCCACAGTGTATGGAGAAAAGAGGGAGAGGGCGCTTTAACAAGAACAAGGAAACATTCCCCTCTATTTGACAAGTCCTCAAGGCGTTAAAAATATCGAACTGGACATTCTCTGCCTAGACATTTGGAAACCTAAGTCCAAGACCTTATTTCAGGTTGAGTGCACAGAACGTGCGGCTAGAAAGGAGAGACTCACCGACGAAGGCCGGCGGCTGAGATTCGACAGCGTGATATTAACTGCTGCGTGCCGGGGGAGAGGACTCACCGGCCGTGGGCCTGCCTGCGTGCTGTGGAAAAGCGAGGTCCTTTTAGCCATCCTACGGTTCTTGCTCGGTGGGGAGCCCAGAGCCCTTCTGGCCCCAGGCCGCATGTGCATGTCCTCTCCGGAAGTCAGAAGCCTCCGGGCCACCATCCTACTCTGCACTGGTTGAAGGGACTGTCCCGGTCACAAACAGGACCGCCCACTAGGGTTCCACTGGTCATTTTATCCCTCAACCTGCTCCTGGGCTGGGGAACAGAGAGCTAACCGGTCTCCAGCCTGCCCACACGCTGTGGACATGAGATCCCTTCTGGCCACCTTACAGGGCTGCCTTAGAGTGGAGCCAAGAGCTCTTCCGGTTAACAACCTGCCCGTGTGCTGAGGAAGGGAGAATCTTCTTGGCCACTGTCCTTCCTCCCTGCTGGTGCGTCCAGCTCCCTTCCGGCTACCCAAGGATCATCACTGCGGAACCAATTCGAGGCCCTTCTGGCCACCAGCCGGCCTGAAATCCGTGGATCCTTCAGCAGCCCATTTTGCGGCAGACGGGAGAACTAAAACGCCTTCCACTCTCAGGCCTCCAGAGTGCTGTGGAAGACAAATGCCTTTTGGAGATTCTTTCCTGTGGCGCCCTGGTGTCCCAGAGGGCCTTCCGGTCTCCAACTGAACACCCCGCGTGGTTTCCAAGCCATTCGGGCCCGCAGCCTCTTCCTGCGTGCTGGGGAACCTGCCCAGAGCTGTGCACCGGCCTCACGTGCTTTAAAGCCGAGGACCCTTTGTTCCTTCAACACCAGCCGCATTTCGAGGAAACAGGAGCCCTCTCGGCTACCATCGTACCGGCATCCTGGTGTCCCGAGAGCCCTTCCTGCCAGAAACCTGGCCACGCACTAGGGTTCCCCCACGTCATTTCGTCCCACAGCCTGCCCCGGTGCTGGGGAACAAAGGGTCATGCAGCCATCAGCATGCTCGTGTGATGTTGAGTGGAGAGCACTTCTGGCAACTGTACAGGTGTCCGGTACTGGGAAGCCTAGGGCTTCTCTAGCTATTACCCTGCCCGTGAGCTCCTGAGTGAGCTCTTTCAGCCACCATCCTTCCAGTGCACTGGTAACCCGGGGGCCCTTCCACTCACACTCTGACCTCGCACTGGGGCCATGGACCCTTCGGGTCACCAGCCCGCCCACCTGCCACGGTACCCACCTGCACGTGTGCTGGAGAACTGGAGGCTCTTTCGACTGTCAGCCTGCCATGTGCTGTGGAATGGAGAGCCTTTTCAGCCCTTGGGAGGCCCGTTCCACCTGCCGGCCCCAAACCCGCCAGCAAGCTGGTGCTCAGGGGTCCCTTACAGCTTGCACACGTACTGGGGTCACAGGAGAGTGGGAGCCCTCGGGGCACTAGCCTGCCCACTTGCTGTGGAATCTAGAGCCCTGTCGGCGACCATCTTTCTTCCCGCTGTTTCTCCAGGGCCCTTGCTGCCACTATCAGTCCCGCAGTCAGTCCTTTGTGCTGGCGACCTGGGGGAAACTTCAGGCCACCAGCCAACCACACAATAGGATACCGGGAGTTCTTTTGGCTCTCAGACTGTCTACTTGCTGCAGAAACAAGGGTCCTTATAGTGCAAAAGCAGCCATAGACCATATGTAAATGAATGGGCATGGCTGGATTTGGCTTACGGGTGGGTTTTTTTTGGTTTGGTTTGGTTTGGTTTGTTTGGTTGGTTGGTTGGTTTTGGGCCGCACGGCATGCAAGATCTTAGTCCCCCAACCAGGGTTCGAACCTGTGCCCCCTGCAGTGGAAGTATGGAGTCCTAACCATTGGACCACACGGAAGTCCCCTCACAGCTGTATTTTCTCCTCCAGTAACCTATAATACTAGAACTCTCTAGTTTTGGCCAGGCATATAGCTATACAGAATAAACATTACAGTTCCAAGCCTCCCTTGCAGCTAAGTGATGATGTGTCTAAGTTCTGGGCATTGAGATAGAAGAAGAAGCAACGCATGTGACTCCTAAACCGTGCCCCCAAATGGAAGAGACACAATCTCTCCTTCCCCCTTCCCCTTCCCATTGGCTGGAATGTTGAGGAGAGCCAACCTGGGTCATACAGATGAAGGCAACATCCTAGGGACAAAAAAGCAGCAAGACAGGAGACTGGGACCTTGATGACTTCCTGGAGTAGAGCCACCATATGAGCTCCAACTCTTATATGAAAAAGAAATAAGTTTCCAATTTGTCTAAACCACTATTGTAACTGAGTCACACGCACTTCAAACCATATCCTAACAAATGTGCCTGATTTCACCAGAAATTAAGGAGTGAGGTCAATTCAACTTCTCAATGACAAATGAAAAACGAAGACAGGGACCCAAGCACAAGAGTGGGTATGAGAAATATCTCTTGGATCTTTTGACTTCTCTCCATCCCCTCTGCTACTATCTTCTCTTTTAGACCACTGTCCGCTCACCAGCTGAAAACCTCCAATGTTTTCCATTGCTCTTAAAACAGAGACCAGACTCAGAAACATAACCTCCTAGTTCTCTCATCTACAACGCTCTCCAGCCTCATACACACGGAACTCACTTCATCTCCCCACTCTAGCTGCACCATTTTCCTTCCCATTGTACTTGCCGTTGCTCCTCTACGTGCTGTCACCTCTGCCTGGAATGGTCTTCTTCTGTACCCTTATCCCTGAGTTCACCCAAGCCTACCTTTCAGACCTCAGCTCAAACATCACTTCCAGACCTGGACCTCCGTGATTCGGCAAAGGTCACGTTATAGGCTCTCCTGGCACCATGAACCTGTTTGTCAAGGGCTTGCCTCAGTTACAGTTTTCCATTGGCTTTGTGATTCTTTGCTTAACTGTAAGCTGTGTGAGGGTAGGAACTGTGTCTAATTTTGCTCACCACTGTAGCCTTAGGCAGGGTTCCCACAAAGTAGGAAAATGAATCGTCATGACATAGGCCCGCATTGCAAGGGCAAGGTAACGTGCTTCATAATGGAATTTGGACTTGCCCTATGTCACTTAGGATTATCGGCTGCATAGAATAGAAAAAAAAGACAATGGCTTAAATCAGATAAGAAGTTTCTTTCCAACCCATATAAAATATGTGTGGAAGTAGGAGGTTCAGAACTGGAGTATTCTAGCTCTATAAAGTTGCCAGGGATCCAGGTACCTTCCAGCCAGCCATTCTGCCATCCCTAGGATGTGATTCTTGTTGTTATGGTTCAGTCTGGCTGCTAGAGCTCCAGCCATCACATCCGTTCCAGGTAGCAAATTTGAGGAATGGAGAAAAGGGCCTGCCCCCTTTTTTTTTTTTTTTTTTTTTTTTAGGCCATGGCTCACGGGCCTAGCCGCTCCGCGGCATATGGGATCTTCCCGGACCGGGGCACGAACCCGTGTCCCCCGCATCGGCAGGCGGACTCTCAACCACTGCGCCACCAGGGAAGCCCTGCCCCCTTTTTTTTAAAGGTGACTTCCTAGAAACACGGAACAACACGTCCTTATCCAAAACTTAGTCAAATTGGCCACTCTTCCCTGAAAGAGAGGCCAAGAAATGTGGTCTTTCAGCTGCACTACAATGTGTCCAGGTAAAAATCGGTGTTTGGTTACTAAAGGACATAGGGAGTGCTTTCTCTCCCTAGTAAACTGCCCTAAAACAGTGGCTTAAAATAACAACCACCAAAAAATAAGTAAAAATAACAATAATCATTTTGTTCTCTCTCATGGGTCTATGGGTTGAGTCGTCTCAGCTGGGCAATTCTTCTGCTGGTCGCACAGAACTGTAGTCAACTAAGATGCTGGGACACGTGGGCCCCTCTCCCTCTCATTATGGTCTCATGGCCTCTCCTCTCCATGTGAGCTCTCTCCAACAGCATGGCCTAAAACACAGAGCAGAAGCTTCCAAACCTTCTCAAAGCTTAGGCATAGCGTCACTTCCCCACCTTCTACGGGTCAAAGCAGTCAAAGGGCCAGTCCAAGTTCAAGAGGAGGAGAAATAAACCGCACTTCTCTATGCGGGGAGTGACAGAATTGGCAGCCGTCTTCAATCCTCCACCAGGAGAATGGATATTTGGAAACAATTAGCAGCCTTTGTCTCATGTCCCTTCAAGACAAACCACCTAAGAGACTAAGAGAGGAACCACTGCTATATAAAACTCATGAAAAGAAACACTAGCCATTATGCTTAGAAGCTAAAGGAAATCAGAGTAAGACCAATGAGGGAATTCCCTGGCGGTCCAGTGGTTAGGACTCGGTGCTTCCGCTTCAGGGAGCCTGGTTTCGATCCCGGGTCAGGGAACTGAGATCCCACAAGCCATGTGGCCAAAAACAAACAAACAAACAAAAAAAGAAAAAAACAAAGAGTAAGACTAATGATAATCTCACAGTAACCCTCAAGCCAGCTCTTCATAAAGCCGTAGGAGGGCTTCCCTGGTGGCGCAGTGGTTGAGAGTCCGCCTGCCGATGCAGGGGACACGGGTTCGTGCCCCGGTCCGGGAGGATCCCACATGCCGCGGAGCGGCTGGGCCCGTGAGCCGTGGCCGCTGAGCCTGCGCGTCCGGAGCCTGTGCTCCGCAACGGGAGAGGCCACGACAGTGAGAGGCCTGCGTACCGCAGGAAAAAAAAACAAAAAAAGGCCTTGTAAACGTTTAAAACACTAACTGTTGGTAAAATAATCTGTGCCCATTAACAAGCAATCAAGAACAGAGAATTCATAGGAGAGGAAATACAACTGGCCGATTGCCACATAAAATACTTGACCTCACTAAAAATGAAAGAAACGCACATAAAAACAATAATAAGCTATTAGGTTTTGTTCATCAAGATTGAAAATACCCAGTGTTATCGATGGTATTTGTGGGTGTATAAAGAGGAACGATCTTTTTAAAGGGCATTTTGTCAATATCTATAAAGTTCAATCCGTATGTACCTTTCAATGGAACAATTCCAATCTCGTCGATAGTTCGTAAAAATTATATGAGTATTCAGATATATATATAATAATATGCATTTCAGTATCCATATAGCACAGAGAATCAGCTAACTTCTATTTAGCATCTGCAATGTATCACTATGCTGCAGGTACTTTTATTATTCCTGCCTTTCGGGTGAGGAAACTGAATCCTGAGAGGTTAGTTAGGTTGTCTCAGGCCACACAGCCAGAAAGCAGAAGGAATGGGATCCAAGCCAGGTCTCCCTGATTCCAGAGCCGAAGTTCTTCCGCACTGCACATTCTCCCCCAGACATCCTCAAAAACCTTCCGAAGCTTGGCTGATATGCACTGCCTCAGGATGACCTTTCTTCTCATTTATCCTTGCCATCTTACTGGTAGTTTAAGCCACTCAGAAGGGCAAGAGATAGAACTGCTGGGGTGAGGGAGGAATATTACCCAGCCTGGAGTTAGAAGAACTAGATTCAAGTATGCAGCTATTGAAGTAAATGAGTTTTGAGGGGAAAAAAAGCTATAATATGTAATGCTGGCAAGGTTGTAGCAAAACTGATACATTCGTATATCGCTAGTTGTGGAGTAAATTGGTTCAACTAGTTAGAGAAATTTTGGGCAACATTTCAAAACAGACATGAAAACGTTCACACTCGTTGATCAGTAATCCCATTCTTAGAAATTAAAGGAAATAATGCAAAAGGATAGTTAAGCGCACAGAGGGTTTCATTATAATGTTATTTGTAAAAACAACAACAATTAAAATAACAAATGTCCAATATGGGGAAATGATGAAACAACAGATTCAGGCTTTGTATTTGACAAGAACCACAGCTGTTCACCTTTTTTCTCTGAGTCCTTTGGCTCTTCAAGCCCCGATCCTCATACAGCCCCGGGTGCTTGTGTTAAATAAAACAGCAACAATCAGCAAGGCACGCAGAGGTCTGCACAGCCAGAATGGAGTCAGCCCAATGTTTTCTTCACATCAAACAAACCGAGAACGCGCTCCACCTGCCCTCTTTTAGCTCTGCATAAGTCTCCACTCTTTAGCACATTTGCTGTTTACGGTTGCAACTCCCTCACAGTTTTCTCGTCATTTCCAAAATGTTTTCTTCCCTGAAGTTGTGCATAAGCTTACGGCATTCAGGACGCCCGCCAGGGCTCTGAGAGGCGCCGGGGCCAAATCACAACTTTGCTAACTGCGAAGCCTCGCCAAGAGATGACCTATAACTATAAGAAATACATCAAATGGTGATTATGTTTATTGATGTCAAGCTGCATTTTTTTTTTTAACAATGAGCTGTGTTCCAAGAGAGCCAGCATTCTTTCCTGGCCAATGCCCAGCTCTGCAAGCTGCTTACAAACTACATGCACAGAGTAGAACTGGTTCTGGGAGTTTTGTCCGAAGGGCCCACGAGAAGCTGTTTGAAAACACTGAACACTGCGGGGAGGCTGCCAGTTTCGAGGATGGTGTGAGGTAGAACAGTCATCATCATGAGTGAACAATTATGGGATGGAAACAATACACCAAATGCTTTAGAGAGTTAAAATGTTCCCTGCCCGATGGCCGCATGTTCCATGACATTATTTTCTTTGTGTGCTTATGGCAATTTTTAAATTACCCTTCATTATAAATTGTGTTTACAATATAGGTGACCTCCTTTTCCTACATTTTCTAATACTGCCAGGAAGTGATGATCTAGGTGTCTGAATCTGGTATACATCTTTCTCTTGGTTACTCTCTTTTTTTCTCCATTCTATCTTTAAGATTTTTCAAAGTCACCTGCTTTTCTACAAAAACTCTTTTCATAGAAGGTAGCTGAGAGTAGAGAAGGGGTGTGATTCACAAGTCCCCAAGTGTCGTCTCCTGCCTGCCCCAGCAAGCTGTGTGACTGTGGACAGGTCAGTTCACCCCTCTCTGACCCTCAAGCTACTCATCCGTAAAATGGGCAAGATTCACAGAGGTAAGGGCTGCTGACTTGAGTCTGACCGCCAGGGTTCACATCCTGGCTCCAGCTCTGTGACCTTGGGCAAACTCTTCCCTCCAGTGCCTGGGGTGACCAACCATCCTACTTTGCCCAGGAATGAAGGATCTGCAGGGCTCTCAGTGTGAAAACAGGGACCAGCTGGTCACTCTTTCTGTACCTAAATTTCCTCAGCTGTAAGAGAGGGATTATAATAGAACCACCCTCCTAGGGCAGTCGTTAGGATTAATCAGTCATTGTGTAAAGCACTTAGGACAATGTCTGGCACGTGTCGGCTGTTATTCTCAGGACTGTCTTCTCTCCTCCATCCCCCTCATTTACTACTTCACCATCTCCCTTTCTCCTCTCTTCTATTTAATAGCTGAAAGTCTTAAATATGATCATATTTAGTACTAAACCCGACGTGCTATGAAAGCCTTTGTTTCACTTACCACTACAGACAATACCAACGATGCCTTCAAAATGTTGTTAAGCAGTTTGATAGAGCTCTCATTGGAATGTCACAATCTCCCCTTAGTGTAATGCAATAAAAAGGTTACTCTAATGTCGTTTCCTTTACGTAAATAACACCAAAATGCTTCAACCCAAAAGCTGGAGAAGAAAGGAGGAGGGTGAGGAGAAACAGGCAAGGGTTGGTCCATAATGGGCAGCATTTCCTGGGCCAGTTTCCCTTCCTGACTTTGATGAAACATTTCCAGATGAGATCTTTCTGCATTCCTTGCAGCTGGAGCCACTCCTG
>NW_020173387.1:134280-136679 GCF_003031525.2 Neophocaena asiaeorientalis asiaeorientalis
TGAACCCTCCAAAAACAAGGCCCATCTGGAGAGGGAAACAGCGACTCAACGTGTGCCCAAAGCAAGCGGGACCTCGCAGAGACGTGAGAGTCTTTGAACAAACCTCTCCTCTCCCTTTTCCCTCCCCACCCTGTGAAGCCTAAAACCTAAGTGGGCCATGTTTCTGGAGGGGATAGAGGGAAGAGGGTGAAAGAAAGGTCTGGCATCTTCTTTGATGATCAGACCCTTTCACAGTTGGCAAAGAGTAAAAAGCCCTTTCTGGGTATTTTTGCCTGGGGCCCCAGAATTCAAATCAGCTGATCTTTGTTTACAATTCCCAGTGCGGGGTACATACCACCCCACCCCCAAAGCCAGGCCTGTAACAGAAAGCAAGCAAGCGACAAGAGCGAGCTGGCCTGGAATTGATTCTCCAGTGTGGAAATTGTCAACAACCGCATTTTCTATTTGTACTATTTAAAAGATAGTGTTGGTGGTCTCTTCGTTTCTCAGAAAAGGGAAATTTTACACCTGTTAGATTATAGTCTTGGAGCTATTTATTAGGGAGAACATACGGTGACAGATAAGGCCAACTCTCCATTATCCATGAAAAGAAATAAGTAAAAATCACTCCTGGGTCTAAATTTTACTTGAACTGTGGGCTTCAATCTCCTTTCCTTCCAGCCTTTGTGGGATTCTCTGAGCAAAGTACATTGGTTTTAATTTCTTCTGAGTCCCTTGCAAACCTTAGGCTGGGCGAGTAAGAAACAATGAAATGGCCCCCAACGGTAGTAAAGCGGGGATTGAGGAAAGAGAATGAGGCCGGGATCAAAAAGGGGTGAGAGAGGGGACAGGGATGAGCGCCCACCCCCACGAGAACGAGAAACCAATCGCCATTTCCCCATTAAAATACCTTCTACACTCCCACAGTCACAGTGCAATTCTCGGGTTCAGGAAAGATGTCCTAAGCTGCTCCTGGGTGCCAGGAACTGTGCTAAGAGCCGCAAAGTCTGAAGTGCGGGAAGGAATGTGAAGTTCAGAGGCACACGCAACACAACGTGTCAGGCGGGTGTGAGAAACCCACGATTTCCCACTCAAAGAAATCTCTTTGGGATCTTCTCATTTAATCCCCCAAGGAAAACTGCGTCGGCTGACTTTCGGTGCATTTGCATCTGAGCAGATTGATGAGCTCTCCTTCTGCCACCTTTTCTGCCTCGACTCTCGGCGTCGGTCCTTTTCCAGGGGATATAGGTGACTCTGCGCCCCTCCCCGCCGGCCACCTCCCCGCCGCGCCCTCTCGCGGGCGTCCCGGTCCGGCCCCTCCTCCCGGAGCTTCGGCGCCCTCGGGGGTCAGCGGGGGCGCGGTCTTGGCTCTGCTCCCCCGGCGCCCGGGTCCCGGGAGGTGACCCGACGACGTGGGGCGTCCACGTGGCCACCGCAGGGCCTCCAGCAGCTACCCCAGCCCCGGGTGGGGGCGCCTCCTTCCCGACGAGGAAACCCAGGCCGCCGAGGCCAAGCGGACCCAGCGGACGCCCTGCCCGCCCGCCGGGTAGACCCGGGCACGTCGGTGCCCGCGGCCCTGCCTCAGCCGCCCCAAGAGGCCCCTGGGCCGCGAGGGTCCCCTTTCTCCTCCATCGTCGCCCTCCTCTCGGCTCGGGAGCCTCCCCCCTTCCCCCAAAGACGCTGAGTGGCCTCGAAACGGATTCCGGGTGGGTTGGAAAGTCGGGGGGCAGAAGGGGGGGCCTCTGGAGAGAGGACGGAACTGCCCCAGATTTGGAGGAGACGCCTGTCAGAGCGTGGAATGTAAGCCCTTCTGCGCACTTATTTTTATTCCGGGGGCCTTTCTTCCTCGTCCTCCTCCTCTATTTTTTCCCCTTCTGTTCAGCTATTTGTGTTTTCTGATCGGGTAAGTGATTTGCGGCAGGAAATTGGATATCTTTATTCCAGAGGCACTGTGGTTCTAATGGTATCTATTCCAGAACCACCAGCTATGTCTTAGTTGCGGGCTTTTTTTTCTTTTTCCTTGCAGGTTACTTTGTGATGAAGAGAACAGAGCGCTGTTCAGCCTCGGCATCTTCCCTCCTCCCTTCAACACAATGCAACTCTTAATTAAATACGGGACACCCACGCCTCCCTTCCCACAGACCCCTTCCGTCTGCTCCCCCCAACTCTGAAATACCAGCCTTTCATGGGCAGGGAAAGCCTCGTGTTGAACTTCCCAATTAGCGAGACACATCGCAAAATAAGAGATTCTAAAAGAGCTATCACTCCTATTTTTGGACTCTTCCTTTCTAGGCCTTACCTAGTACGCGTTTTGGTGACCTTAGTATGACTTGAAAATCCTGCAGGGCTGAGGACATGAGACTGCAGACACGCAGGTCTTAAGAAGCACGATTTGTGTTTTTGTGGCTGATGAGCTATGA
>NW_020173387.1:136909-137281 GCF_003031525.2 Neophocaena asiaeorientalis asiaeorientalis
AGTCACAAAGTAGGCAGCCATCAAGTGAGAGATGGGGGACCCTAGAGTCGGAGGTGGAGGAATCACAGAGAGGGAAGGTGGGGGATCATCAAGTCAAAAAAGGGAGAATCCTAGAATCCGAAGGTGGGGTATTCTAGAGTCAGAAGGTGGGGAGGGCGGGTATCATAGAGCCAGAATGTAGGAGTGCTGCAGAGACCGATTTCAAATGAAAGAAATATCAGAGTAGCTACCTTCAGATGACCCCTCCCTAGGGACTGAGGGCGCAGGCGGCCAGGCCTCCACGAACACCCCACAGACAGCGGATTCAGCCTTCCAGCTGATGGTGCAGCCTCTGCACGCTTGCCTTAGCGCCACCCCCAATTATTCCACTTC
>NW_020173387.1:138849-139457 GCF_003031525.2 Neophocaena asiaeorientalis asiaeorientalis
CGCACTTATTTTTATTCCGGGGGCCTTTCTTCCTCGTCCTCCTCCTCTATTTTTTCCCCTTCTGTTCAGCTATTTGTGTTTTCTGATCGGGTAAGTGATTTGCGGCAGGAAATTGGATATCTTTATTCCAGAGGCACTGTGGTTCTAATGGTATCTATTCCAGAACCACCAGCTATGTCTTAGTTGCGGGCTTTTTTTTCTTTTTCCTTGCAGGTTACTTTGTGATGAAGAGAACAGAGCGCTGTTCAGCCTCGGCATCTTCCCTCCTCCCTTCAACACAATGCAACTCTTAATTAAATACGGGACACCCACGCCTCCCTTCCCACAGACCCCTTCCGTCTGCTCCCCCCAACTCTGAAATACCAGCCTTTCATGGGCAGGGAAAGCCTCGTGTTGAACTTCCCAATTAGCGAGACACATCGCAAAATAAGAGATTCTAAAAGAGCTATCACTCCTATTTTTGGACTCTTCCTTTCTAGGCCTTACCTAGTACGCGTTTTGGTGACCTTAGTATGACTTGAAAATCCTGCAGGGCTGAGGACATGAGACTGCAGACACGCAGGTCTTAAGAAGCACGATTTGTGTTTTTGTGGCTGGGGAGCCAGGAT
>NW_020173387.1:139504-140910 GCF_003031525.2 Neophocaena asiaeorientalis asiaeorientalis
AGAGGGTGGACAAGAACCTTGCTTTCTCTTTTCTCCATTTCTGGCCACACCAAGAGAAGAGCTTCAAGAAAAGTCATCCTTTCCAGGTAGAACAGTCAAAGAGGGTGGACAAGAACCTTGCTTTCTCTTTTCTCCATTTCTGGCCACACCAAGAGGGAGGAGATGATTTGTGAGTAGTGGAGAGTGCTGGACTCTGGGCTTCGACGATTTTCTGATGCGAAGATTCAGATGCCTGGGGGAGATGCAGGGCGGTGGCCCGATTCCCGGCGAGTCACAAAGTAGGCAGCCATCAAGTGAGAGATGGGGGACCCTAGAGTCGGAGGTGGAGGAATCACAGAGAGGGAAGGTGGGGGATCATCAAGTCAAAAAAGGGAGAATCCTAGAATCCGAAGGTGGGGTATTCTAGAGTCAGAAGGTGGGGAGGGCGGGTATCATAGAGCCAGAATGTAGGAGTGCTGCAGAGACCGATTTCAAATGAAAGAAATATCAGAGTAGCTACCTTCAGATGACCCCTCCCTAGGGACTGAGGGCGCAGGCGGCCAGGCCTCCACGAACACCCCACAGACAGCGGATTCAGCCTTCCAGCTGATGGTGCAGCCTCTGCACGCTTGCCTTAGCGCCACCCCCAATTATTCCACTTCTCGGGCCAGTGTTTCCTGAGGTTCGCCAGCAAGAATCCACCCAGCAATTATCTCCCCTCTCGCGCTCATGGGGGGACATTAACCACGAACGCGCTGGAGAAGAAAGGTACAGATGGGTCTTTTATTGCACACTTGGAAATGTTTCCAAGGCTTTTGTTTTCTTCCCCCATTCATTCCTGCCGGATCACGGGGATCTGCCAACTTCAGTCCCCAGAGGCTGCGGCGGGAGGGCCCGGTCCGCCCCGAGCCCCCGCTAGGGGGCGCGCTCTGGCCGTGGCGCCGAGCCGAGCGCGCGAGGGGGCTCGGCTGCGAGGACGCCGACAGCCGGGATCTGCGGGGCCTCGGAACCGACGCCGGCGTCGGGTCCCTGCCTGCTCGCGACCCGAGCTCCTACCCGTGCCCCCACCACGTCCCGGGGCGCCGGGAGCAGCAGCTACAGAGTAACGGCTGCACGGGGGACGCCTCGACCCTGGACGCACCCGGGGGCCCGCCGTCCGGCGATGGAGAGAGGAAACCAGGTGGTGATGATTACAGGGAGCCAAGACATTTCCCTCTCCGCCCTGGAAACCTGGGGGGTGGGTTAGGCAGGAGATGGGGGGCTCCGGCCAAGGGACTCAGGGTGACAGCCCAACCACTTGCTTCTCGCCCGTGGGAGGGGACCGCCCCCCGAGGGCAGACGTGAGGCTGTGGCCATCTCGCCTGGCTTTGTGCTTGGAGCCAGGCTGGAAAATGCCTCGGTTGACCGCCTGGGTGGATGATTGGAAG
>NW_020173387.1:141050-142920 GCF_003031525.2 Neophocaena asiaeorientalis asiaeorientalis
GGGCAACCGAAAGTGGCGAAGTTTGAAAATAAGGGGAGTTGTCCTAACACAGCAATCACACCCACACGTCCATACCTTGAGGGCTCGGCCTTGGTCCTCGGGACGCTTCCCAAAGCACTGCTTCCCAACAAACCTCTCCCAGCCGAGCCCTGATGGTGGAACCCCCGGCTCGGGCGGACAACACAGCGTAGAGGGAAGGATGAGCAAACGCCAAGGAGCCTTCCCTGGAAATTCAAGTCCTCAGTCCCTTTGGACCTTTCCACAGGGTGCTCCTTTGTAAACACATCAACAAACAAACATCGGTCCACAGACAGATTCCAGCAGCCGTGGGGAGAACTGAGGCAGGGGTAGGGAGTGGAGGGCAAGCAGCGGGCCGAGAAGGCGAGGGACAAGTGCTAGACAAACGGATTATGATACATTTCCTCCTATCTTCAGACTTCCAGGAGGAGAGACCTCGATTTGTGCATAAAATGCATACCCTGAAGTGGATAAGACTCTGAAAGCAGCATTTGAGGAGGTTAACCTTGACTGGTTGGAGTTGGGGGCGGGGGGTGGGTGGGAGGCGAATATTTCTGTTTGTGCCCACCGGCTCTTCCCAGCACCGGCTGTCAATCCCGACGCTTGTTATCCTCACAAGGCTTCAGTTTGTTTGCCTGATCTCAGCAAGGTTTTCTTCCACAAGTAGAACTATAATTGCTATAATTCTACTGTATCATTTGGATCATTGCAGTATTGTTGTTTTCGCTCCCTCTTTCTCTCCTCCTAACACTGCAATAACGCGCTCCAGTGTTAAATTAGCAGGTTGCGGAAGACCATAAATGAATGAAAGTTTGTTTTTTTTTAAAAAAAGAAATTAAATAAATAAAACAGCAAAATGACTTGGCAAAGGGGATATCACATCACAGAGAATCCTCTAGTGTAATCAGGACTTATTGTCTTCCCTTCCAATGGCTTCCAAATTGGTCACCAGACTCCAACGAAGTTTATTTCTATTGTTTAAATATATGTTTTGAAGAGGTTGAGCATAGTTTAAGCGGACCTGAGCCGTCTGGAGTGGCTGGAAGCCCATTACAGCTTTATTTATCTATGTGTATATTGCACAATAAATTAAAACATCTCAAATGAAAAGTGTGCAAGGTTAACTCTCCTGCAAACATTTTTTTCCCCTGGATAATAACATCTAACTTCCACCCCCTTATCCCGCATTTCTTGCAAATATAATTTTGAAACTACAATGTAGAATTAGTTCTCACCACAGAAAAGAAAGGGGTTTCTTCCATTCGCCTCTTCTAGGTAATTATTATTTCCAGTCCTGGGGACAAGCCTCATTTTTCACCATAAACAACAGTTCTGAACACTTCATACCCTCACTTCCGGCCATAATTGTCATTTTTATCTTAGTGATTGATTGATTTTAAAAGCAGATGAACCGCAAACCATTGTTTTCCACGCAGCCCAGGAAAAGAAAACCAACAGTTACAGACCCCAGAGATTAGAGGAGCCAGGAGTTGTAACAAAGTACAATCGCGAATAATATTATTACTAAAATGAAATTGCTTTTGATTAGTGGGTAAAAGAAAGTGGAAAAAGTGAGGTGAAGAGAAAGTGAAGTGTCATCTTACTGACAGAGTAGACATTAAATTGGCTAAACTAAAAGTTCTTTTATACATAGTCCTATAGCCCAATCCTGAAAAGTCTGCCTACTCAACAAATCAATTAAATTCTTCTTAGATATTAGAGGCATCATTTTGTTTTCTAAAATAACATGTAGGGTAACACACATATATCTTAAACCCATCTTCTGATTAGACGCTGTGGAGATGCCAGCAGATTGTCTCCCCGTGGGCATGTTAGAAAAGTTTTCTGGTTT
>NW_020173387.1:143031-144446 GCF_003031525.2 Neophocaena asiaeorientalis asiaeorientalis
AGCCAATTGTAGATTTTGAAGTTGGGTATTGAATTGTGACAAAGATCACTTCAGGGCTGCTGGGTGTAAATGGAGCTGGGTCGGGCCCTTCTCCCCGAAGTGAATGCATGTGCCTTCCCAATAGCGTCCTCACTTGGGAAGATTGATTAGAAAATACCAAAAATAAACAAGATAAAATAACAAAGCTAGTGTTTTCACCAGGTTTCCCAAAGAAAGACATTCTATTCCATTAATAGAATTAGATTTAATTCCAGGGGTCATTAAGTCAGAATCAGAAATTCTATGTTAACCTCCCCTTTGGCAGTGGATGATTAAAATTAGAATACACCCTAGGAGAAAGTCCGACTTCT
Organism: Neophocaena asiaeorientalis asiaeorientalis; assembly: GCF_003031525.2. Taxonomy (NCBI): domain Eukaryota; kingdom Metazoa; phylum Chordata; class Mammalia; order Artiodactyla; family Phocoenidae; genus Neophocaena; species Neophocaena asiaeorientalis. Next base: position 143,382 of record NW_020173387.1, read on the forward strand.
TTTTTAAAAAAAGGAGAACAGCTGCAGAAGGGGGAGGAGGGGGACGGAAGCTAAGAAATCTTCCACCGAGAAACTTGAAACCCCGTTAGGCTCTCAGAAATGATTTGTGCGTTTGTGTCTCTTTTTCTTTCACATGATCTTCTTTGGACTAATTTTCAGCCCACTCCCTGCGTGTGCGGGAGTGTGACTCTGAAGTCACGGAGCCACCTGCAGCCGGGTCTTGTGGATTTCCGACGCGGGGCCCGCTGAGGAGGGAAAAGTGCCCCTGCGTCTCCCAGTGACCAGCCGCAAGGACGCCCGTGAGGCTTCGCGGCCGGAGGCTCGCTCGGAGGAGATCGACGGGGCTGTCCGCTGCGGCTGTCGGCTGCGGCTGCGTCGAGACCCGCAAGCGGAGAGTGGGCTCTCCGGGCCAGGGAGGGAAGGAGGACGGAATCAGCGCGCAGAATGTTAGCTTAAAGCTGAACAGGACAGTATACTAACAGAACTATGGGTGAGGATGGAGAAGGAAGAATGCAGGAAAGATAGGAGAAGATCCCAGGGGCCTTGGAACAGCAGAGTGCTTAAAAGAAAATCAATGTCAGAGAGAGCTCGGGTTCTCCTTCGCCCCCACTCCCATCATCCAAGTGTAGGAAAAACTGGTGAGACTCAGACTAAAAGCCAGAGACAGGCAGACAGACAGACAGACACACACACACCCCGAGCGCTCCTTGTCCTCTAGCCTTTAATAGTAGTAGTATCCGCATTAGTATTATTATTAACGTGCCTGTTCCTAACCCTTCACCCCCTCCAGTTGTGTCTTGAATGCTCCTGCCAAGCCAGCCCGATCTGTCTGCCACCCACCCACCAACATCCAAGAGTTAGGCAGATGTTTATGGCCGGAAAAAAAATCCCAGTTATGCCTCCTTGTATTTTTAAATACTGACTGTAAGTGATTCAAGTATAATCCTTTGTAAAACGCTTTTCTCTTTGACACATTGAAGGGGTTGAGAGAGGAAAACCCGGCGTGGATTCCCCCTCCCCGGCCCCTCTCCCACCCACCACGCTCGCCCCCACCCTGACAGCACC
>NW_020173387.1:144460-147573 GCF_003031525.2 Neophocaena asiaeorientalis asiaeorientalis
CGTCGGGGCCCCTGGCTGTCCCTTGGGCCCTGCACCCAGGAAAGGAGGGCGTCCGTTCTAGCCCCTCGCCTGGGCTCGGCCCAACTTAAGTCGGAGCTGAGTCTCGGTTCTCAGCGCTGGACATGCAGGGAGCTGTTTGGGAAGAAACGCGCTCTCCCTCAGGCTCGCTCTCTCGCCTTTGCCAGGGGGAGTTCAGAATTTTAGGCGTTGAGATTTGGTTGAAGCCGAACCTGGGTCCCTCCCACCCTGGAGCGCTCAGGGCTCCCGGCAGGTTCCGCTCCCTGCGCGTGATCTGACAGTGTCCAGCCTCGGGGTGACGGCCTAACTGAGGCTAACTTGTGGGGAGGAGAGGGAAGCGCGTCCGGGGAGAAGGGGGAGACTCCAGGACTTGTCCCCAGCTGCCCGTCCTCGCAGCCGACACTCGCCTGTCCCTTTCTGCCCTGTAGGTGCTCTAGGGAAGGCCGCGCGCCTTTGGCAGAGCTCTGTCTTTAAGGGGACTTTTTCCAGAGTTGAAGACGGAGATGAGAGCGGTTGAGGGACGCTACCAGCAAGAGAGCAACCGCCGGGCTCAAGGTGAAGACTAACAGCTCAAGGCGTTGGGCCGCAAGAAAAAACTGAACGCCCCAACTGCAGATGTTTGCTTGCGTCCGTCACCCCGGCACCTCGGAGGCCCGTCCAGCCTAAAGAGGACGGCGGCTGAGGGCCACTGAGGTCAAGGCGCTGTCCTGGGAGCGCAACACTGGCTTTGAAAAGGGCCAAGTCGGTCTGAACGCGAGCCGAGCCTCAAGGACTTGTCTCCGAGGGAGTGAGGTCCTCGGGTTGGTGGAAGGGGCGCACGTCTCCCGAGTGGCACCCACAGGCCTGACATCCGAATAAGCTAGAGCTTCGGGCTAGCCCTAAAGGGTTAAAGGAGGCGCTCTAGGAAAGTTGTTAGTTAGAAAGTTGTTAGTTAAAAACAAAATATAAAAATAAAATTGGCTCGGGTGCGTGCCTGCTGTCCCACCTCCACCGCCGGCCTTCCCGGAATCCAGTCCGGGTTTTGCGCGGAGCCCACAGCCCGGCGCAGGCCTCTGGCGAGAGCCAATCAGAGGGCGCCTCTCAGCACGTGGAGAAGAGAGACTCCAGAGCTCCGCGCCCGCAGCTCACTACACTTGTTACAGCTTGTCCTGAGCGCGGAGAGGGCGAGCTCCGGCCACGGGCAGGGCGGGAGCCAGCAGCCAGCGACCGAGCGAGGCAGAGAGGCACAGAGATCGCAACAGTATCCATTATAACCAGCCATCTAACCCCACCCCCCCCAACACACACCCATCCATCCCACCAGCCCCGAGAGGCAGCCAGCGGCCCGCTTCTCTGCGCCCAGGGAAAAAACCCCAGCCATGAGCAATCAGTACCAGGAGGAGGGCTGCTCCGAGAGGCCCGAGTGCAAAAGTAAATCTCCAACTTTGCTCTCCTCTTACTGCATCGACAGCATCCTGGGCCGGAGGAGCCCGTGCAAAATGCGGCTGCTGGGAGCCGCGCAGAGCTTGCCTGCCCCGCTGGCCAGCCGCACCGACCAGGAAAAGGCCGTTCAAGGTAAGGCTGTGCTTGCCGGGCATCTGAAAAGGGTGCTGGGCGCTGGTTTGGATGTGTGATGTTCCGGGGCCAGGGGCCTGCGGTTGTCCAACTGGAGACGGAGGAAAGAAAGGGAACAACTCTGAGGCCTGGTGCCTCAAAGAGCGGTAAGCTCGCCAGGGGATGTCTCTCCCTCCCCCTCTGCTTCCAGAGAAAGCAGAGACCGAGCTTCGCTTCAAGGGCCCTTAGGTTCTCGGTATCCGTCCTTAGGTCGTTCAAATGCCCCCTTTGGTGGCCTTGGGGGTGCTCTGAAGAGGGGCCACAGGCCAGAAACAGCAGGTGCCGGGTGGACTCTTGTAACGGCAACTTGGTGAAGACAAGAACCCCAAAAGCTGTGAATGGGGACCCCAGGCCGAATGAGCCTTGGCCTTTCTTCTTTGGAAGATTTCTTTATATGTGGTGTTGTGCTTTCTTCTTCTTTTTAAAATTGTAGATTACTTGTGACCTTTTAAACCCAAGCTTTGCAGAAAACATCTCCCTGGGATTCCCCAAATGCTCCTTATTGTATCTGAAGTGTATGAAATGTACGGCTTCTGGGTGTTGTTTTTTTCTCTGCTATGTTATTTTTTTTTAAACAGTTGAGATGTTTAAAAGCTCTTATTTTTTTCTAAAATTAAAAATTTCAGAACAACTGTCGTTTTGCCCCGAACCTGTTACACTCAAGTTTCGCCTTGAGCTGGCTTGCAGAGGTGTCGCAGGGAAAGATTTGTTGATTTCTTTTAAAATCCGTAAACCAGCGGTCCAGCCGCAGCGCCACTTGGAAGACGGGAGCGGACAGCGGAGAAGGGGGCGTTTAAAACAAAACTGACTTTTTCCTTTTCTTTTTTTAGCCTGCAGTGGCACCTGTGCCAGGCGCTTCCTCGAGGGGAAGGAGCGGCCTGTGCCAATTGCACCCCCTTCGTCCCCCACCCAGGCCTTTCTGAACCCATTTTCTCCAGGACGATTTTTCTGTGCTCGGAGCCGCCAGCCCCTCCCGCTGGGGTCTGTCGGGGCAAGGCCGCACTCCGGGCCACGGGCCGCTCCCCCTTCCCCCGCAGGGGTCGCGGCCCCTCTCGCCAGCCCCGGCCGCGTGGCAGAGCCGAGGGCAGAGGTCGTGCGCAAAGTTTTCAGGGTGGTGGTGATTTTTTTTTAAGTTGCTGAATGTTTTCAGATTGCCCCCTGCCCCGAAATGGGAAGGAAAAAAGTGAGGGAGAGGGCAAGGGGAAAGAAAAAGAAAGGAATAAAGGAGGGAAGGAAGAAGGGGGGGGGCGCACAAATAAGAGAAAGGAAGGAGAGGGAGAGGGGAAGGAATGATGAGACGGGGTGAGAGAGAAAGAAAAGGAGAATGTAAAATGAAAGGAAGGGCCAGAGAAAGACGTAAAGGAAGGAAGGAAGAAAATAAAAGGAAGAATGGGAGAGGGAAAGGAAAGGAGGGACGGAGGAGGAGAGAAGGAAAAAAGAAGGAAACAAGAGAAAGGGCAAGAGAGAGAAAAATGTAAAGAAAAAGAAACAGCAAGAAAACT
>NW_020173387.1:147661-150059 GCF_003031525.2 Neophocaena asiaeorientalis asiaeorientalis
CGGAGCGGTGGCCACCGCCGCTGCCGCCGCGGTGGCCGCTGAGGGCGGGGAGCTGTCGCCCAAGGAGGAGCTGCTGCTGCACCCAGAGGACGCTGAGGGCAAGGACGGCGAGGATAGCGTGTGCCTGTCTGCGGGCAGCGACTCAGAGGAGGGGCTGCTGAAGCGCAAACAGCGGCGCTACCGCACCACGTTCACCAGTTACCAGCTGGAGGAACTGGAGCGGGCCTTCCAGAAGACGCACTACCCAGACGTCTTCACCAGGTACGCGCGAGGGGTGGTCGCAGCGGCAGCGGCTGGAGGGAGCGAGTGGGTCCGGAGAGGGAAGGTGGGCGGTGAGGGGCCCCGGGCTGGGGCAGGGACTCCGCTCCTGGACTCTACCCAGGCGCGCCCTCCCAATGCACCCACCCCGGTGACCAAAAACTACTCCCCCCCTCCCCCCTACTCCGGGCCTTAAGTTTAGACTGGGATGTTTTTTGTTTTTAGTCCTTCCCAAGGTCTCTCCAGTTTAATTTTTTCAAATTACGAGTTTTAGTTAGAGAAAAAGAAACGGCCTTTCCAAAGGCCTCCCGAACACGCCACCTTGGAGACGTGAGCACCCTTGCGCACACACTCAGGGCCCCGGGCGCTACGGTCCGGAGTCCGGGCCAGGTCCCAGGCGAGGCGCAGGAAGCGCTGCCGGCCCTCGCCGCCAGAGCTAAACAGGGGCTATTTTGGGCCGCCGTGTGGTGCGATCGCCATCCCTGCCTGATGCCCCGGGCGCCTGCTGGGTATCAGTTAACGCAGTTCGCAGTAAAGCTGCCCGTGCCTGCGGAGAAGGCCGTTAAAAAGATCCGAGTTCTGTCATTTGAGGACTCCTGAAGTAACCGAAGGAAGTCAAAACGGGGCAGTGTTTGGTATCTGTACAACTGTGGAGGCACCGGCCATAATCTTCCCTTCTCATCGCTGCCCTCTCTCCCTCCACACACATTAAACCCAGTGTTGGTTTAATGTACGCGGGTTCACAGGGGCTGGCATTGATTGCTGGAAGTCTGGCAGGCAGTAGACGGAACAGCTGGGGGAATTTTTCTCTTTGGACGGCTGTCCAACCCGGGTTTTTCTCCTAGTTACGCTCCACTTCCCACTCGCCCGGGTTTTTTTGGGGGAAAGATGTACCTGTGAGATGACTGGGCCTCTGAAGGCCAGCTTATTCATCCTACCTGGGGCGCCGGCCTGGCTGGGGGCCTTCCTCTCCCACCCCAAGGCTTAGGTCTGGCTCGGCGAGGAACCACGGTTAGGGCAAACTTTCCCCAGCGGGGAGGGAGAAAGAGATGGGTGCTTGCCTAGCGTTGGGCTTGTCAAAGCTCGAGCAGCACCTTCGCATGAGGCGTGTGCGGCTTTTCAACGTGCATTTTAGTAGCAGCGGAAAGCTGTCCGCCCCTTTGAACCAGAGGAGAAATCGCTCAGTGTTCAGGAGGCCCAAGCCAACTCGCAAGTGTAGTTGGTCTAGCCATTAATAGCCAAACTGTCTCCTAATCAGAAACGGAAAAGAGTAGATTTGATGCGGGGCAAAGGCACTGAACTTGATCATCCCCTGAGCTAAACTTGGTCCTCCCCTCTTTCATCCAGTCCCTTCGTTACCTTTAGAAAAGAAAATAAATTTTAAAACAATTGTGTCTATCAAAAAGCTAACCGGCCGACCTGCTTTTCTTCATTTATCACACGTGTAATTCAAAAGAAGAAAATGATGTGGTGTCGCTTGGCACCCAGGTCTGCCCTTCTTTAGCTGCTCCAGGGGAACCAAAGCACATGAAGAGGGGCAGCTCCCTTTTGCCACCCCGTGCTCACCTCTTTCCGACCCAGGGGGTTAGTTAGAGCCCCTTGGTTCCCGCCCGGATCCAGCCGGGAGTGTGGCTTTGGGGTTTTAGATTTGCTGATGCTCACTGTAGCAGAAGGCAGAGGGAAGCGCTCCAGTGAACCGGTTTTCTCCCAATCCTGAAGTTTCAGGTGTGGGCCAGGGGCGCTGCCAGCAGTGCAGACCCAGGTCCGAGGCTGGGGCGGCCCCCGCTCTTTCATATTAGCGAGCGGAGGGCCAATTATTCTCTGCGCGCTCGTATTTTCGGTAAACAGGTCGTAAGCCATTCTACAGCATCTTAATGGTTTCCTATTTGCCTTAATTGTCGCAGTAATAACTGCAATGACGGGGTAGGGTTTCAGTTAAATTGACTTCCCCTGAGATGGGCAGGGTTTGTAGTGGGCACTGGAGTCAGGAGGTGCGCAGAATTTTGTTTAATCGAAAAATTACCCCACTGAACTCTTAACAAGCTTAACATATCTCCAGAGGGTAATGGGGAGTATGACCTAAAGGGGTGAGGGAGGGAGGATGGCGGCAGAGAGAGAGAGATGGAAGGAAAGGCGGAGA
>NW_020173387.1:150124-153793 GCF_003031525.2 Neophocaena asiaeorientalis asiaeorientalis
TCACTCTTGAATATAATATGATACAATATAATAGATAACATCCTATATCTGGGAGTGTGTTGCGTTTTTACGTCTTCAGTCAAATAGAAGGCACTCCAATGTTGAAGGGATGGTGATGCCTAGGTGTGTGGGGTGAGACCCCAATGGAGGAGGCTGCCAGCGAGGGAAAGGGGGCTGACGGGGGTTGCTGGAGCCTGCAGTGACCTCCTGCCTGTGTGTTGCTTTCTTATAGGGAGGAACTGGCCATGAGGCTGGACTTGACTGAGGCCCGGGTCCAGGTGAGCTGCACTGCAGAGAGGGAGGAAGGGAGGGGCAGTGGGCTGGGGGGGAGAGTGGAAGAGAGATGGGTTGATGGATTGGAGGGTTGTTGAGAGACCCCCTTCATAAAATGAAGAAAAGCAGAATCAGAAAGATAAACCCAGACACTCACACACAAAACTATATTAAAATATGAACACCTGGGAGGTTGAAGGGGAAGATTTCGAGGTTTGGGAGCCTTGTGGAAGGAGTCCAGGATCAGAAGAGGGGTTTCAGCGTCCCTGAGACTGCAGTTCAGAAGCCCCCTGGTCCACAGCCCCTGTAGGAAACAATCTGCGAACTGAACTGACTTCTCCTGATTGAAATAATGGGATGGAGCATGGATTTGGTTGTTAGACAAATCCGCTCAGCTCCAAGCAGGTATTTGGCTGCGATTAAGTCTCCAATCGGGCTTCATAAAAGCCCACTTAGTGCTAGAACAAACAGGGCCATTTGAAGGCAAAATGCTGTTTGATTTCCCCTCTGCCCGCACAAGGAGCTGGCTAATGCTATTTGATTTCCCATTTTTTATAGCAATGAGCCCACATTGATCTAATAGGGAGTGAGTGCAATGCTATTAAAGGTGTTTGCAGCCCCATACCAGAGTGCATTTCCGAACCCAGGCCTCATAACCAAAGAGACGATCAACACTGGGCAGCCCCGACGGCCAACAGAAAACAGATGTCCCTGGGTTAGGAGCTGAGTGAATCACTTTACAGTCAAAATCAGGTGCTGATAAAGCACAATAAATTCCATATGGCTCATTTAATACACAACAGCTTCTTGCATTAGAGGGCTAATGATGAGGCCTGTCCCCTCCTTTCTGTTGACACATTTCTCCATTGTCAAACAGAGATGTGACAGCAACTCTGCATTTTCAGCTCAGGGGAACGAGTCGTGGGAAAGTTAAATAACTTTTAAAAAGAAAGAGAGCGCCCCCCTCCCCTTCTCCTCTCTCCCTATTCACTGGAGAAGATGTAATTAAGTGAATATGAATTATTAGAGTCCTTTCGTTTACCTTTGGGGGGCCTCAGAGGTATTAATTCAATAATGAGGAATTGCAGGGGGACATCTTGATAATTGCAAAAAAGGCATAGATGTCTTAAAAATTTTTTAAACATTTTCCTCTGGGATCATTTACATTATATTTTAATATAACTCTGTATAGCCCTGGAGTTCATTCTTAATTTTTAGACTTGTGTGCAGGCATAAACCCAGTCCTAAAAATATTAATGCCTTCAGGGGAGAAGGAGCATATCTTCTCAGCTGTGGGTGTGATGAGCAGGTCACATAAAAATAATCTCATGCTCCTAGGAGTTATTTTTAGACTATGGTAGCTGCCATATTTCAGGTAAAGGTCTCTACTAAAACTGCTTTCTATTAACAATTAGCAAGATACCTTGTGCTGAAAACCTCCCCCAAGCCTAGAACTATCTTATTTAAATAACCTATTTAAACCACATCCCCAGAAGAAATAAAGGACCCGTTAGCTAGCTCTGAATATGTGCACAGTCTACAGGTATCCTACACTCTGGTTTCTGTGTCCAGGTATCGCTGAATACCTGGTCCCCGCAGTCAGTGCCTTACTCGGCAGAACACGGCCCTGCATAGAGCCCCTGCAGATAGCAGGCTGTGTGCCCCACACTTCATTTCAGGGAGAACTGGGCCCCTAAACTGTATGCCTGTTTGCTAATTACCGTGGGCATTTCTTCCCTCCCTCCCAGTTCTCCCCAAGCCCAAGAACCCAGTGTAGTGCTCACAGGCGTTCAATAAATATTTCTGGAAAGATCAAATGAACCGCCTCCCCGATTCCCTTTTTCAGTGCAGAGCAAGAATTTTGCCACCTCTTGGGTACACGTGAAATAGGCAAAAATAGCTGATTTGAGGCAGAAAGCTGATAAGCATTCTTCTCTTGGTGGCTGCCTGGTCCCAAGAGTCACCACTGAACGCCAACTTCTGCATGCCTTACTTTGCTCATTCCTCATCACAGCCTTATGAGGAAACTTTTATTACCCCCATTTTACAGATGAGAAAAGTGAGGTTCAGAGAGGTTTAAGTGACCTGTTTAAAGACACACAGCAAGCAACAGGCAGCGCAGACATTTAAACCTTGGTTTCTTCACTTCTGAACACACGAAACTACTTTCCTTAAAAATTGGAAAGGAACTAGGCTGGTTGAAATATCCACTGGAGAGGGTTCACTTGCCCAGTGTTTCCTGCTCGCTTTAAGTTGGGCCCTCTTTCACTGCCCCTTTTGCCCCAATGGACGCCAGCCCCTTCCCCCCGCACCACCCTGCGCTCGACTCGGCCTGGACGGCCGCTGCCGCCGCCGCTGCCGCTGCCTTCCCGAGCCTACCTCCGCCTCCGGGCTCGGCCAGCCTGCCGCCCAGCGGGGCGCCGCTGGGCCTGAGCACTTTCCTGGGAGCCGCCGTGTTCCGGCACCCGGCCTTTATCAGCCCTGCGTTCGGCAGGTAATACGCGGCTTCGGGGAGTCTGTCTCTCTCATACACGCACAGAGGCCTGGGTCCAGGGAGGAGGCTGGAGACGGGTAGGGACTACACACATCTTTTCTCTTTGGCTTAACCTCAGCGACTTAGCCAAAGAAAATAATCTCTAATTTTGCCTTAAACAAACAATGTGGATCTTGAAGGGAATGACTTGGGACTGAGCGGCAAAGGGAAAGGCAGTGACGATAATAGCAACCGTGGAAACTGGGAGTGTTCAATGAAAGCTGCACCAGTACAGTTTGAAGGCAGCAACAGCCCAGGCCATAGGTGATATGTGTGTAAACGGGTACAGGTGTAGGCCACAGAGCCAGAATGACTTTTCAAGTTTTGCAAAAATCCTTCCTCATGCCCCAGAGCCTGGCAACCAGAGGAACACAGCCCTGGCCCCCACAGGAGCCCTGGAGCCACGGGCCCTCTGGGTGCAAAGGATTCTTTCTTCTTCCCCAGACTCTATCTTCCTTGTCATTCAAGAGACCCACTGCCAACCATACCCCCGACCCCCAAATATACAACCCCCGGCCCCCCCAAAGCGGCACAAGACAACGAAAGAAAAGAAACAGTTCATCATATATTATAACTCCCTTTCTTTAAATGAACATCGAATGATGAAATTAAAAGTCTGTATAATCACACAGACAAAGAAACAAAGGAGAGATGTATTAAGTTGGAAAGTGCAGTGAAAATAAAACTGAATGCAGCTTCAATGATCTCTCTTTGGGAGAACAAAGAAATAATAGATTCATCCAACTGCATAGCCACTTAACAAAAAAAAATCATCTGGAGAAAATGTTCAAAAAATACTCAGTAAAATTATTTTCTTGTAACAAACCAATAAAGTAAACAGAAAGTGCACTGAAGTGTAGTGA
>NW_020173387.1:153893-155686 GCF_003031525.2 Neophocaena asiaeorientalis asiaeorientalis
TTCCGATCTTAGTTTCTTGTAACAAACCAATAAAGTAAACAGAAAGTGCACTGAAGTGTAGTGACTCAGTTTACCTAGTGGAACCAGGGCATGTTATGCCCCCTCCAGGCCACACTTTATTTCTTTCTGGAAAAAATTGTTAAAGTCCTCTGCCCCTCGCTCCCCACCCTCTCCTTTACCCTTCTCACAACAAATGACTTGTAAAAGCTGGCAAACCACGGCTGGAGTACCGGCTGCCAGATTTGGAGAGGCTGGAAGAGGAGTGCGGTGCGGGTGGTAAAAATAACAGAGGTGATAACAGAGGTGGAGGGTGGGCTTGGGAGAAGCAGGAGGCGCTCCTCGAGCCCAGGTGGGCTCATTTCTAATCGTGGAAACCCTGAGTTGGCCTTGCGGGGGCCCGGAGCCAAAGCCCTGGGGCGAAGCGGCGGGGGTAGGGGTGGTGGCATTGAGCGTCAGGGGCGGCTCGGGCCTCAGCTGCAGGTCAGCGGTGCAGTGCGAAGAGAGTGGAGGCGCCGTGCGGGGCAATCCCGGCGCCTCCCGGAGGCGGTGGCGCGGACTGGAGTCCCAGGCTTGGGCTTCGCCGTGCGCCACGCGCGGAGGTCGCGGGTCGGGGCTCTCTGGGACTAAAGGCTGCAGGGGCGCAGGGAAGGCGGTGGGGGAGAGGTGTCGCCGCTCCGGGACGCGGGGCCGCTGGCTGGTTAGAGCCGCCTGGCGAGCGGAAATCTACAGGCGGGCGCCCCCACCCACGCGGTCGTCGGCCGGGCACTGGCAGCTCAGCCCGGCGCGGGAGGGCGGCCTCAGCGGAGGGAAGGCCGGCATACAAGACCGGTGTTTTCAAGGTAAAAGGAGCCCCGGGCCGAGATGTCGCCCTATATAGAGAGTACAAAGTGGAGCACAGGTCTTGATCAGTTTTGATCCCACGTTCTCTTTCCTTTCTCCCTTTTTTCCCTTCTCGTTTTCTCTCTTCTTTCTCTTTGTCTCTCTTCTTCTCTCTACTGGCAAATAGTATTACAGGCAATTGGAGCTCCTGGTCTAAGAATACATCCCGCTTCTTAAGCGAAAGCACAGAATCCGCGCAGTTGGGCCATGGGGTTTTGAGACTCGGGGCTTGCCTCCGCCGCGGCTCTGTCCCCTCTGTCTTTTTTTCCCCCCTCTGTTGGTTCCCTGCTCCAGTAAACCCTCTCAGAGCACCCCAGCCTCCCGACCGCGGGTCCAGCTACTCCCCAGCCCGCGGCCCACCCGGGCCTGCGACTCCCCGCCCCAGCGGCGGCGCCCCTCTGCGCCCTTCTGTGCCCTCTGCTCCCCCGGGGAGAGGCGGCGGGGAAGGCTGCCCGAGGCGCTGCGCGCAGCTCCCGGGGCCGTGACCGCGCTGTTTGCTCTCCCTGCAGGCTCTTTTCCACCATGGCCCCCCTGACCAGCGCGTCGACTGCGGCCGCGCTGCTGAGACAGCCCACGCCGGCCGTGGAGGGCGCGGTGGCGTCGGGCGCTCTGGCTGACCCGGCCACGGCGGCCGCAGACAGACGCGCCTCTAGCATAGCCGCGCTGAGGCTCAAGGCCAAGGAGCACGCCGCGCAGCTCACGCAGCTCAACATCCTGCCGGGCACCAGCACGGGCAAGGAGGTGTGCTAAAGGCTGCCCTCCACCCTCGCGCCCCAGGCGCGATCCGGAAAGGTCACCTCACTCAGCACCACTTAAGACCAAATGGAAACAGAGGACCAGCACACTCCCGAGACGGCACTGAGAGAGCGCAGCCGCCTTCGCAGCAGCCTGGACGCGGGCAAGGCAGCCCTGGG
>NW_020173387.1:155966-156279 GCF_003031525.2 Neophocaena asiaeorientalis asiaeorientalis
AAAATATCTGGGAGGTTTTTCTCCCTAAGACACCTGGTATTGAAGTTAAAAAATTTAAAAGCCCAACCTCTCTTCCTCCTGACACCCTACTTAGCTTTTTTTAAATTTTCCTAATAGCATTTTGGCGCTCTAAGTTTATCTCCCCAGCGTGGGCCCCGGCTCCGGGCCGGGGAAGCGAATGCGAATCTGTAAGATAGCTAACAGTGCACTTAACGGAAAGGGGCATCTTGTTCTTGTTCTCTTCTTTATCATACACCAACCAAGGTTTTTATATCAAACCAAAGGGAAATACTCTGCTAGAATATGGACTGTT
>NW_020173387.1:156427-156956 GCF_003031525.2 Neophocaena asiaeorientalis asiaeorientalis
ATACCATTGTTATTAAAAAAAAAAAAAGAACAGAGCTTTGTATATTTGAAATGTTATAACGCAATTGCACTCAGCGTGGTATGGTAAAAGTTTGTCCTCTTGTAGATTCTTACTGTGTTGTAGATACGGTAGGGTTCCTAGACAAATATTTATGTACTCAAGCCCTTTATTTAACTTATTAACTGTAGAGGCTTCCGAAACCTTCAAGGTAAAGGCAATCGTACAGTACTTTTGTGTAATGTGTAACTGTTATCACTTTTCCTTGCTATCTAGTGGAGAAGTGTCACGCTCAAAATAATAAAAAATATATATATATGTTTAACAAAAGGAAGTGTGAATACTCTCTACAGGCTCTGAGGGGACAGTAGTAGGGAGCCCCCCAGAGGCCGGGCGTGGGCTCCTGCGCCCCGGCACCTCCAGGGTTTATCTGAACTCGCGTTTTCCTGGCAGAGGCCCCTGGTTTGAATCTGATCCTGAAAGGATCCGTAGGGTTTCCTACGAAGGTTAAGATCGCTGCCGCCGCGGCGCT
>NW_020173387.1:157207-163218 GCF_003031525.2 Neophocaena asiaeorientalis asiaeorientalis
ATCTTGGATGGTATACGAGAAACAGTACCATTCTTCCTGTTAATGAAGTCTTTTTTAAGTCATTTTTTCTCATTTGACCCTTCCATGGAGCAGAAGCAAATTGCGTGAAATTACCTCCAAGGATTACATTTATTACTGGCCAATGAGAACCCCTTGCCTTGTTTTACAAACTCTTAATCCTATGTCATTCTGATGCCGCAAACAAGCCCGGTCCTGGGCCTCCTGTTCTTTCAACTTTCCCCAGCTGGAGGGACCTCATTCTGCACTTAATATTCCCCATAAATATCACACGCTAAAGACCCCCTGACTTCCAGCAAGTCCACATTAAACATGTGACATGTCACGCATGACAAACTCTGAGTATCTTTTCAAAGCAGCATTAGAAGCAAAGAAACCAATTTTCTTCTCCTTCCAAACCTCCCCAAGTGCTGAATGATGGGGATTGGAAAGAGCCACTGGAGCGTACTTAGGGGGATTTTATGAGATTTTCCAGAATGATTTAATCTTATTGTGAGCATTATTAATGAATGGCAACCCAATTTGGCCCCAATATCTGGGAACGCGGTCACAATGCTGGGAGCGGCTGACCCCACCCCCCCAACCCTAAGCAAACCTCTTCCACCCTAGAGGAGGCCGTGCAGAGCCCAGGGGAGTCCGGGAGAGCCCCTGTGATGGGGGTACTGCTGTTCCCTATCACACCCAGGCCGAAATGCCCCACCACCCGCCTTCCCAGGGCCACCCCTACAGCATTTTGGGTGAGGGGTGAGGGAGCCCGGTCTGGCCTCTGTGGGAAGGATGAGGGGAAAGGCTAAGTTAATTTGCTACATTTTCAGACAGGCTAGCCAGATCCGGAAGGAGCCCCAAAAGGCAAGGCAAGAAGGGAGCAGTTGGCAAAGTATTTTCAGAAGGTGCCCCTAAGTGTTCTTCCATCACCAGCTACCCATGGGCTGGACTGTGGACAGTTAGGGAGGACAGCTTAGGTTTGTGTGAGAAAGACAGAAAGTGGATGAATTAAGGAGAGTGACCGCCAAGAGGAAGGTTTTGGGACTTGAAACTCAGTCTTCAGCTAAAGTCACCACTATTGGTCCCGGCCAGCTTCCCACTTTTTTTTCTCCTACTACCCCCGCCCCCCATTGGGGCAAACACTTATTATTATTGGTTTTGATCTGTAATGCCAAGAGACAAGGCACTTGTACTTCTCTTTTTCATATCATCTTGAGTGCAAAGATCTTACTAGAATGGAAAAGGGGCTGATGTTAGAGGAAAGGAAATTATATGTAAGTTACTTCAACTTGCTTTCAGAGGAAAAAAATGTGTACGTGAGCATGCACGTATGTGTATACACAGAAGTGTGTCTGAATGAAGGGAGTCTTAAACGGGCCCTAAAATGGTATTTTGGAACACCGAGTTCCACGGAGCAATTGCTTATGTATTTAAGTGACAAAAGTTTGAAGTATACATTTTTTCCTTTAAAGAAAAGGGAGTGATTACCAGTTGTACATTAAGAAATGTCATTCAGTAATTTTTATTCATTCTCTGGAAATCTTCGTAAAAGTCTGAATCATACTTCTACAAGCAGCAATTTTGTTAATCCAGGGGGTTATTACTCTGGGCCCTTATTAGGTTCTACACCACTGCCAAGCAATCCTATAACCCTCTCAAAAGAAGTTTACCTCCCTGTTATAAAACCAGTAGTGGTATTTATACTGTGCAATAATTAGTGTATTACTTGAATCCACTAACACGTTCATTTTATCTCTGCACAAAACCTCTAGTCTGCTTATAGAAAGCTTGTGCCTCCTTTGGTGCTGGTAAAGTGGTGAAAGAGTGAATTGAAGGCTGGTTGCACTTTCTCCTTTTGCCTCGCCTTAATTCCCATCTCTTTTTGCTCTCATCCAATTAGCACAGTGTATTAAGCGGTTTATCATCTCATAGTCAGCTATTGAGAGAAACAAGGCGAGCACTTTGCAATAGAACCTGCGCTCCTTTGACACCCTCAGGTACTTACATATTCCACTGTGCTATGAATAATAGAGGAAGAATGGAGCGCTAATTCCCTCATCAAAGAATGCCTTGTCTGCTGCTTTGCTCAACACCACCATTCTGATCAAAAGAAAAGCAATAAAGCTTAGCATAACAAAACGAAACCTACTTATTAGCTTAGTGGTTAAATTAATGCAGAGCCGCTGCTATTCAAAACCAAGGTTTGAAAACAGCCTCCAACAACCTGATAATGCTGCCTTCGGGATGAAGGAATTTTAATCTGAAATTTGAGGCTGGCTCAGATGAGTTAATCTATTAAACTGCTATAAGGAAGCTCCACAGCAAACCGTTCAATTAAGAAATATTTAGGTGAGCAGTGAGAGAGAGAGAGAGAGAGAGAGAAGGAGAAAGGAAAGGCGAGGCGGGTTAAACTTTGGGATGAGAGATGGGGGAACTGAATTGAGGGTCTGGGGTTTAGTGTGTTTTTCACAAAACCCTGACACAAGATAGGGAAATCTGCTTTTGGAGTTTCTTTATCTTTGCATTACTTGCCAAACTAATTTAAATGCTATGTTCGAAAAGGCGTGTTGAGGTGTGTCTGTATGTGTGTTGTTGGTAAGAGGAGGTATGGGCTGGAGAAGGGAGTGGCTGTGAGGGGCACCGAATTCATCCCCTTTCACCAGCCTGTCCCAAACTCCAGTCTGTCAACTTTGATTAGCCCCACGTCTTGGGCAACAGTCTTGAGACGAACCCCGTCTGTTTCCTAGACAAATTAAAACCTTAACTGAGCAAGCTCTTGGACGATTTTCAACTTCTGGCCTCCCCTGTTCCCCTTTACATGAAGGAGAGTTGAGAGCACGTTGTGACCCTTGCTAGATAGATGTGCTCCCTGTTGTAGGCACACCCTAAATTCAACAGGAAACATGCCCCTTTCAGATGGGTTCCTTTAGGGCACTAAAGGAAATTTAGTGCCCTAAATTTAGCCTAGAGTAATTTAGTCTGGCCCACAGCATTTAGAATTTTATTTTTAAAAATCAGTCGCCAAGGTTTAGAAATCAAGACACTTCGTGGCATATCTGGATTCCTGGCTTCGCTTGAAAACCAGATCGTATGGCCACCCTGGGCTCTGTCCCTCCCAGAATTGCTGAGTAGCTGCTGCCCCCTTTGGACGGGACATGGCCACTTGGGTTTACCAGGCCCTGCCACTCTCTAGTGTTGAACCCAGCCTGTTTCACTTTTATCACCTGAGCTTAACACTCATGCCAGGGAGCCTGTGGAGACATATGGGGAGGCTCCCCCTTGACAAAGAAGTGGGCAGCACCTCTGTACCCATGCGCTGACAACCGACGCAAATCAGGGAGTAGAAACCTTTCTCAGGGAAAAGTGACCATGCCATGTTCCAATCTTCCCACAGAGAGATCCACTGGAATTCACAGAGTTGCAGTTTCAACTTTCTATAAAATCCTGGAATCCTCAGATGCCTCCTGGAATCCTTAGGTGCCTCTCAGAAAAGCCTCTTAACTAACCTGGAGTTACTGATCTGAATTAAAAAACATCAACCACTGTGTTAACTCTTTTCGGGAACTGTACTAAGAAATGTCTGACTTTCTACGGACTTTCGACAGAAATGGTTGCTGCCCTCACCGTGATTACAATCTAGATGCAGGGACAAGAAGCAGACCAGTGAGAACCTGTTTCTGTCTCCTGGAGTTTCTTTTTTTTTTTTAGTGATTTGTTTTTGTTTTTTTTGTTTTTGCGGTACGCGGGCCTGTCACTGTTGTGGCCTCTCCCGTTGCGGAGTACAGGCTCCGCGGCAACTGCTCGCGGGCCCAGCCGCTCCGCGGCATGTGGGATCTTCCTGGACCGGGGCACGAACCCGTGTCCCCTGCATCGGCAGGCGGACTCTCAACCACTGCGCCACCAGGGAAGCCCTCCTGGAGTTTCTTGATGAGCAAGTTGAAGATAACCCTCTATTTGTATTTACCATAATCACCCCGGGTCCCAGAAATCAAGGAAAATGCGCCTTCTCTTCGGAAAGCAAAGTGGGAGTGTGGGCTCGGGAAGCATACATTAGAGAACCGTCTCTATAACCCTCTACGGTAACAGCAAGGAAAAACCACCTAATCCTTAGCTTCCCAGAGCAGCCTGGGTGCTGCAACTTCTGATAGGTTGCAGAGCCTGAGGTGCCAAGGCATTAATTAATTAACCGACACGGCCATTAACCCAGCGTTTCTACTTAGAACCCGAGTATAGGAGACAGAGGAGAAATGGGGAGAGGGTGAGGGAAAGAAAAGAGAAGGCGAAGCAAGATACAGGGCAGCGTCACCTCCACTGCTTAACAAGTAAGCCTTTACTAGGGTCCAAGCCGGGTGACCTTTCTCCCAGGAGCCATCAGCCTTGCTTTCCCAAAGGAGACAGCACTGGGCTCTTGGCTTAGCTCTCTTTGGCTGTCCAAGTCAGCAAAGCACATGAGAAGCCATACTTCATCTCTTAAAGGACACAAAGTGCATGGAAATGCCACTCAGAACACTGGAACATACATCACACCGAGGATCTCTGAGTGGAGACCTGAGCGGGCTGAGGTTTGGGAATGGGATGGTCTCCAGTCATCCCTTACTCCTGGCTGCCCTCTCCAGTCCAGTCTTTGCACCTGATAAGGAGTCACTGCAACTGATTTCCCTTTAGAAAGCTTTATTCTGAAGTGAGAGAAAAAGCACAGCATATGTTTCTTTTATGAAAATCCATAGGTAGATATTTTTTAAGAATATAGCATAGTTGTACAAGGGGAAATATGTTTTGTTAGTATAATCTTACCAAGAACGTAAGAAAGGAAAGACTGATACGTTGAAATACGTTTGGCTTCTGGCAAAAAGGCACCGTTCTGAAGAAATGAGAAAAATAGCGCCAGGGCCGATTAACCATCTGTCCCCCCAGTTTCTCTGAATATAACACAATGATCCTCACCCCAACCTATACACATTTTTAATGAAATGCTATAGGATATGAAATTATTTAACATGTGCTTTCCTTTTGTATAAACCTTTACCTAGATTTTCTACTTGAGGAAATAAAAGAGGAAGGTGAGTGTGAAACGGCTGCCCAGTGTGCATGTACGCGTGCATGTTGGGCTTTGGAGAAATTCAATACACAAGTAAGCTCTGTTTAATCTATTTAGTTAGTGCAAGGCTTCTAAATCTCCCCCCTCGGCGACCTGTATGATAGAAAGACTGAAAAGGATAGCCACTCCTGGAGCCAGCAGCCCGGGAAGCACTT
This sequence comes from Neophocaena asiaeorientalis asiaeorientalis, assembly GCF_003031525.2. Taxonomy (NCBI): domain Eukaryota; kingdom Metazoa; phylum Chordata; class Mammalia; order Artiodactyla; family Phocoenidae; genus Neophocaena; species Neophocaena asiaeorientalis. Next base: position 162,464 of record NW_020173387.1, read on the forward strand.
GGGTTCAGACTGGATTTAACTGGCCCGTGAAAAGGCAAAGTGTCAGCCCTCCGACCAAGCTCCACGAACCCCCCTCTTTCTGGGGGCGCCTCTGCTGAAGGTCCTGGGGCAAAGCTTGGGGCGACTTGCATCCCAGCCACTCTCAATTTCTCTTCCCTCACCGACCCCTCCCCTAGAAATCCAGTCCCCAATGCGAATGTGAAGCAGCCATCTCCAGGTGGTGTTTCAACAGCACGAGGTATACTGTCAGAGGAAGGCGGTTTTGCTGTTCTCTGGTGCTTGGTAGATTAAATATTTTTGCGGTTCCTTCCCCCTTAATAATCCCCCTCCCAAGCAACATCCACACAAACATGATATGTAGTCCCAAAGGAAAAGCGATGCAGGAGAAGCAGCCAGGGCCATGGTGCAGGTGCCGAGGATGCGGGTCTTCCTTCCACCGCCCCCGAGCGTCCACTTCCGGGAACCCCTCAGGACCGCACAGCACAATCGGCAAAGAGTTTGCTGAGATTCACTTCGGAGTAGCCACTTTGGGACAAGAACTGCTCTGCTGTGTTCTTGAGTTTTCTATAGTCCTGAAGAACTTTGGGAGTAAAAAACTGCTTCTTCAACTTATCTAAAAAGAAATAAAAGTAAAAGGATTACAAGTCTCAGAGGCAGCTTCGTTTAAAGAGCATTCAGTATTGCTCAAGTACCAGAAGCAGGGGCTGTGCATTCTGTTCTCACCTCCAGGTCAGATGTCCTCACGGTCCTGTGGC
>NW_020173387.1:163362-181837 GCF_003031525.2 Neophocaena asiaeorientalis asiaeorientalis
CACCGGGGACAGAGCCACCCTCGACTGACGACTGACGGGAACAGCAGGTGCACGGCCGTGTGCGGCAAGCAAGGTGAACTCCACTCCCAGACACCGGATTCGCGGCACTGTCAAGCACATGCACACAACTGCATGCAAAGTTCGGATGTGGCAGGAACTAGTTTGTCTCAAAAGGCAGGCGGAGCCTCCCAACTCAAACTCCCCAGATCAGCTGGACCTAGTTAGTTTCTTCTAGTCCCTTCCATCTGCGTCCCTCTGCTACACAAAATCTCCTCTGCTCAGAGGCGAGGGGTGGGCTGTCTGGAGAGTACCTGCCCATTGGCAAGATTGCTTTTTTCTTCTTTGTCCACACTGTGTGCCCGTGAACTTGAGGGGTGCAGCCGTCCTTCCTCTGCTCCTTCCACCCCATTCATCCCTGGCCTTAGAGAAGGGTACTCTCAGCCGGAGAGAGAGGGTCCTTCCTTTCCCTCCCCAGGGTGTGAGACCTCTACATTTGGTTCTTTGGAAGGAGCACTGGGCAGAGATACCCAGGTCTGGTCTTTTGGGGACGGGGGTGAGCCCTGGGGTTGCCAACCCTGCCCAGAGTGGTTAAGATGATACAGCTTTTGTTCAAAGCTGCTCAGGAACCCTGTGAGGTGTTTGGAGAGGCCCTTCTAAAAAGAATTCCCCATCTGATGGCTGAGGAAACTGGGCGGTTAAGTCACTTGCCCCAGGGCACATAGCTGGAGATCTAGGATGCAGAAACAGCAAACCCAGGTAGCCAAAACCCTGAGCCCACGCTCGGCAAGGCTCACTGTGCCCCGTGCCCCTCACTGTCCCTGCACCCCGTGTCACTGCTCCCAGATAGAGACGGGCAGGCTCCCAGATGCTGGCCTGGGCCAAGGAGGCTGGGGGGAGCGAGGCTGTCCGGCGCCCCGGGATAGGAAAGCATCGGGAAGGAAACACGGAAGGGAGTGCACATCAGTCACCAAAAGAAAAAACCCCACGGAAACAACAGAGCAACAGAGAAGTCTACAAAGCACCTGGAAAATGAAAACTTGGTCTCCAGGTTTTTGTTCCTTAGCTACACATTCGTGTTTGTTCTCCACAACCTTTTCTAAATTACATCAATTGCCTTTCAAAAAACAACAACAAAAAGTTTTGTAGAGAGGATTTAAATGCCCAAAGGGGGTGGAAAGAGGCGAGAAGAGAGAGAGGGGGTGCATCGTTAAGCGAGGAGAGAGACACTTTGAGTTCTAATTATCGGAGTCTGGGAATACACAACAATGGCCCGAGCAGTGGCTGGGAATACACAACAATGGCCCGAGCAGTGGCGGCCCGAGGCCAGCGCCCCATGCATGTGAATGACACAAATGCATGTGTGACGGGGAGAGACATTTACAGAGCTGTGGTGAGACGGAGCAGGGGAGGAAGAGAGAGGGCACAGCTCCTGATGTGTTTACCTCCTCTGCTGATGGGATATTGACTTTTCCCACCAGGTTGGTTAGAAAGGGGACTATTTACGCTGCTACACAGCGGAGTTAGAATGACAACCAGCGTCACTTGGTGCTCTTCTTCGTGAAAGACAACTGTGACCGCCAGCATATCCCATAGCCGGTCAATACAGCCCAGGCACCATTCCACGCCGGTTAGAGATGCAGGAAAAAGCTCCTACTTGCTTCCCCAATGAGAATTGACTCAATAATGTTTGGAAGGTCTTCTAGGAAACAGAACTGCACGAGCTGTCACAGGCCACATCGAGGGTGGGAGCTGAGGTGGGGAAAGGGCTCACCCCTTCTTCGTGGTTTTTCTCTCCCTGCTTCGGGCACCTGGGCCACCCACGTTAGGCTTCTGTCACTCTGTTTCCCTTAATGCTACACCCACCCGCCACTTTAGAACTCAAGGGAAAATCCCAGGGTTAAATGGTGGAAACCAGTTAATGTAGCCGGTAGAACCTGATTCCTTCACCCTGTTCCAGTTTTGGGAGTCAGGGAAGAGGCCATCTCACGAGCACCTGACCCGAAGCAACAACTGTTAAAAGATTTCAAGAGGACATCAGGCAAGAGGCGGAGAAGACGTGCAGCCATCCCGTCCCACCCACAGAGATGCCACTGGCCATGGCTGTTGCTGTCTCAACAACCAACAAAAAAACCCAAACTTCAAGACAGGGAAGGAACACACGAGCACACCAGCAAAATATACTCTAGTGGACTGAAGTAACACTGGAAGGCACTCATCTTAATACACCAGCAAAGCGAATCTACTTTTCCTGGGAACAACATTTGAGGAACACGTATCTACAGCTTTTTTACCCTGGTCCTTTCTACATGATGATTCCTTAGGGTTATACACTCATTACCAAAAATATCCTGTCCCCAAGCCCTATGAAAACAATGAAAACCGAGTCAGACCAGACGATTAACTATTCACACAATATTTTATCAGACAAGAAAATGAACTGCTAATTTAAAAGTTGGTTTCTACTAATTAGAGTCTAAAACCTCAAAATCATGCAACCTACAGTATTTTCTACGTGGGATGAACTAGACCGTCATCTGCATGTTGAACTTGTCTTAAATATTTTATTTAAAAGCCAACTGATCAAATAAGATGTCAGAACTATTTTTTTTAAAAAGTGGAGTATTCTCTCATCTAAGGAAACCATCTCTATTTCAGATATTTTATTTCCGTGTCAGTAAACTGGAAATCTCTTTTCAGCTTTACTCTTTGTAAAACCCTTTTTGGACTTAACGAAACACCCTGAACTAGAAGCACGAGGCAGAGACATTTTAACATCGCCTGCTGGTTATTTTCTTTCAATTAAGGCAGGCTTAGGCACACAGGCAGCAGCCGTCTCTGTTCTGAATGTCTGTTTCATTTATTTCCGTGCAAAGGTATCAAACAACAGTCAGTTATAATTGATTCTGTCAGGTGTTATACAGTCAGTCATAATTGTCTCTGTGTAGAGGTGTGTCAATTTACTATATCTGAATTAAATATTCTGTCAATTATGAAATCAGGTAATAATTTCAGTCAGTTTTTTAATTGCATGGCTTCCCACCATACCGTTCTCTGATTTCCCACCTTTTCTAATCCGTAGCCTCCCTCCCTCAATGCAACGTGAGCTTTGCTATAAGGTGTGGAACGCAGGAAGCTTTGGGAATTTTGAAAGAAAACCTCTTTACTATTTAAAACCATCCGACCCATAGAGAGCTGTTGGAGCCTCTAGCCTGGCTGTCTTTCTCCTGAATATCAAACAATAACCGAGTCTGGACAATGCACGGGATCTGAAAGATCTCAAGTGATATCCCTGTTTCAAAGACAAACACATTTAGGGCCCCAAATCAAATGACAAGTATTAAACATTTCTCCATCAAAATAAGAAAGAAAAAACATCATCTCCCATTGAATTCTTACTTAGAAAAAAATTTACAAGGCACAGTGCCAGGCACACACAGCATACGATGCATTCATCAACTAACCAATGCCTAGAGGACCACTGTCGCCTGTTAAATCACGTCTTAGATGTTAAAATATTTCTGAGGGCTGAAGAGTCTTTCTGTTAGTCCACTATCCAGCTCCAGTCCTACTGATAAATAATTATCTTCCATTTTTTTTCTCTTCTTTTCTGTTGATACCACAATACAGCCTTCCAACAGAATAAAATATCCATGGTTTAGCTCAAGTGCTCTACTGGGCTGATCTGACAAGTATTTAGAAGTGTGATTATAATTCTCTCCGTCACTGGTCTGGTTCACGTTCAATAAACAGAGGCTTTCTGTGGCCTGGTGGTGGCGAACAGCGCCCTTCCCTCTCCAAGAGAAGGGAGGCGCTGCCGGGTGCCACCACCATGAAGGGCTGGTGCTTGGAAGTTTGGAAAGAGCAGAGGGCCATGGAAGAGGGGAGCAGACAGGGTGAGCCGGCATAAAGAATGCCACATCTAGAGTGAAAAATAGAAGGGGAGAGTCGTGCCCCTTACCATGTTTCAGTGGAGAAAGAGTCACCTTGAAAGAGATCAAAAATTTCCTTTCAACTGGATGAAGTGACTCTATCAGGGTTGGGTTTTGGGTGTTTGTATTTGTCATGTCGGAAGAAAATTGCCCATGCAAGCCCTCTTGCTGAGGTTATAAAAAGTACTGTCAACCACACTGGACAGAATTTTTCTTTTTGGGGGGGTACAGAGAGGGAAAAAAAACACATTGTGTAGGATCATTAAGCACTGTTGTATAAATAAAGTTAGAAGATCAAACGAAAGAGGGGACTCGGGTTAAATGCTGGAAGACAAGCTTAAATAAAGTTCTAAGAAAAAAGCAAGGCACGCTGTAATTCCAAGAACCTATTACTTCAGACAATTTACTTCAAAAAATAAAATCAGAATGGTAAATGATTACCCAAAAGCAATCATGTCATCATCACTGAGAGATGGAATAAAATAATTTTTTGTGAAGTGGCTGAATGAGAGCAACTTAAAAGCCACGGAGCCTGTCAGAAGCACATTATTTCTTTTTACACCCCGTTTCCCAATTCATCTCAGTGCTGCTGACTAACCTCGGCTCCCAGCAGGTGGAGCATTTAAAATAAATAGCATTTCCTACAAAACGCGCTCCAACTGCCCCATGACAGACGCTTCCAATTCCCGGCCAGCCACTGGATCAGCTTCAGCGGTATCTAACAAGGTGTAAATACAATAACAAGCATGTAATTAAGTGAGCATGATGAAGTTAATGGAGATAATTCATTCCATTTTGGGCTTATGAATATTCTATTAGATGTTATCAGGCAGCTGGAATAGCTGTTAATTTAATCATCATTCAGACCAGCAAAATGTTCTTTGTGCGAGCATAATTGCAGAGAATGAATAATTGATTTGACAATTGTACCAGTGGATTTCAAACAGTTCTGTGCGCTCTCAGAGCAGGAAGGGAGGAGAGCTGGAATACTCAAAGCACTGAAGAGGTGGCAGAGAAGCCAGCCTGTAAATTGAACATTATCAGGACACAGATAAAGGACAATTTTTATTTTATCAATGCAACACAATTACATTACAGTGCGCTAGTAATCATTCTGCCCACACTTTCAAAAGGGAAATAAATTACTCTTCATGGGAAAGGACAAAAAGAAATATCAAATCCATTTAGAATCCATTGATATTGGATATTTAATTTTTCTGCATTGTATTTTATTATAGGAAATATCAAAGTGTGTTTGAAATTACTGGCACATTTAACTCTGTTACCTGCAATCAGGTACACAGATTGTATTTTACATGTATCTCTGTATTACAGCATGTTCTATGAATTACAATGACTTTATTGCCTTTTTTAAAAACTACCCTAATGTTTAAAAAGAGCCATCATTATGGTATAAAAGAGTATTGTACACGGTTAGCTATCAGAACTATAGGAACTCTTCTGGATATATTGAGCAACATTTTATTCTTCAAATGGTTCTATACTGCATTCGGGCAGAAAAAGTAGCAATAAAATGTTGACCTTCAACAAGCGGTTTCCAATATGAAACTAAGTTTTATTAAGGATAAACTCTACCAAAGGCCTAGAGTTCTGAGTTACTGCCCCAGGAGAAAACACATCAGTTTCTCCCCAAACCCTCCCAGTTATGGCTGCTAATGCAAACACCCTTCATGGCCCTGTATTCTATGAGCTTGTTATTTCATCAAAGCCAATGGGATAGATGGCAGCTACAGTGGATTTGATGTGCTATTAAAAAAATTGTTTTAAATAAATTTATTTTATTTATTTGTGTTTTATTTTTGGCTGCGTTGGGTCTTCGTTGCTACACACGGGCTTTCTCTAGCTGCAGTGAGAGGGGGCTACTCTTCATTGCAGTGCGTGGGCTTCTCACTCCGGTGGCTTTTCTTGTTGCGGAGCACGGGCTCTAGGCGCGCAGGCTTCAGTACTTGTGGCGCACGGGCCTAGTTGCTCTGCGGCATGTGGGATCTTCCTGGACCAGGGCCTGAACCCGTGACCCCTGCATTGGCAGGCGGATTCTTAACCACTGCGCCACGAGGAAAGTCCAGTGCTATTTTTTAATACACATGAAGTCATGAGAAAATGGAAATATTCCAAATATCTTAATATCTAATCAATGTTCCATGACAGTCAAGAGCAAAGATGATTAGCTGCAGGTCAGCAGTACTTGGGGTGGGGGTGGGAGGGCAGTTGGGTTGGGAGGTGGGAAAGTAGAACCAACTGCGAAGTTTGTTTTTCAATACATCCATCCAGCGTTCACCACCCAACTCCATTCTCATAGGTCCTTGTGGGGAAAGGGAGGGTGAGAGATGTGTTTTGAGTTTTAAAGATTCCCATATTCTGCTGTTTACACCCATCCCCCCCGCCCCCACTGAGGACCAGAAGTACACAATTTTCAGGTATGTCTGATTTCAATGACCTCACAGCCTTAGAGTGTTGAAATAACATTTTCCACCAGTACCACTCTTCCTGAAGACTCCAGGCTTTCAAAGGCTTGCGTCAGCAACAGTATCCAAGAAGTGTACAGAGTATCTTTATTGTTCACATACCATTTCTTATCTTTTTCTTTATTTTTGGCTGCATTGGGTCTTTGTTGCTGCCCGGGCTTTCTCTAGTTGCCGTGAGCAGGGGCTACTCTTCGTTGCGGTGCACGGGTTTCTCATTGCGGTGGCTTCCCTTGTTGCAGAACACGGGCTCTAGGCGCGCGGGCTTCAGTAGTTGTGGCACGCGGGCTCAGTAGTTGTGGCGCACGGTCTTAGTTGCTCTGCGACATGTGGGATCTTCCTGGACCAGGGCTCGAACCCGTGTCCCCTACACTGGCAGGCGGATTCTTACCCACTGCGCCACCAGGGAAGTCCCACCATTTCTAACCTTGATGTTTAATTATCTTAACCTCTACTTACATGGTTTCTAAACCTGGGTGCTATCTGGTTACATGTACTACTCACAGGACCTGGAAATTATTTACCCTGGGAAGTTAGCAGGGTGTGGGTGTGGGCCGGCACACTCTATTTTGGGAGGGAAGGGCAGACGAGGGAGGAAAAGAAAATGGATATGTACTAAATGCAGTAAGTATAGATTGGGAGTTGGCATTGGCTTTGGAATCGGAAATTCTGGACTCATTTCTGGGCTCTTATCTGTGGACATCAAGCCCCTGCTTATTTTTATTCACTTTAAGGAATGAGTAGGTTGAAGGGTTAGTGTGCCCAGGCAGTTTCTGGGATCAAGTTATGCTCAACAAATGTTAGTCACTGAAATGATGGTGACAGATAGGTGGGAAAAGCTACAGTCCAGTTTAAGTGATCATTTTCCGCAGGTGGAAGAAGAAAAATGCCCTTAGGGTGTAGCAAATAGGCACAAGGGGCACCCAAGGGAACGGCTTCCACACTCCCTGTCTGGGCCCAAGGCTGTGTCACCAGCTAAGCTCTTGTCCTCTTAGGGATAAAGGCAAAAGAACATCGATAGGCCTTGCCTTGGTTGCTCCTTAATCCTCTGGGTATCTTCCCTTCTCACCAGCCTCCTGTTCTCATGGCCCATGCTACTGTGTCAGGGACAGTTCTAATCCATGTAAACTGGATAGAACTATGACTGGGCCATAGTTGGACATGGAGCTAACAGTTATGCGATGATCAGGGCCCAGGGCCACTTCCACTTTCTAGACAGAGGACAGAAAAGGCTGTGCCTGCCTAGATCCTGGCACTAAGGCAAGCCTCCTTCAACACCCTTTCCCTTCTGCACACCGAGGATGGATGCAGCTACAATTATTCCAAGGGCTCTCGGCCTTTCCTGGGTTCCATGTTTGTTCATGGGTTGTGAACATTCCCTCCCAACTTGTGTATCATGCATCTATAGATGTCATACCCCAAGATGGTGAGAATTACATTCCTTATGGAGGAAAAGTGAACATTTTTGATTAATCCAAATCAAACAGGTACTCTGGCAACATAATAATATAATAAATGACTATATATTCCTCTCAGGTTGTTGGACTGAGGCTTCAATATCTCATCATGCGAGCTTATCCACAGGGAAGCTCACAACATGGCAGCTGGTTTCCCTCGGAGTGCGTGCTCAAGAGAGAAGTCAGATTCTTTTGTAACTTAATCTCAGAAGTGATATCCCATCCCTTTTGTCACTTGGTCCAGCCCACACGCAAAGGAAGAGGGCTACTGCACAAGAGTGATATGGGGATCATTGGGGTGCCATCTTAGAAACGACCTATCAGAGAGGGCCACTGCCCTGGACAAATGGTGGGAATACAGGAAAACATGAATAAATATATTATTTGCCAACTTGCTGGGGTAACTGACTCAGTGTGGAGTGCCTAAGCTAACTGACTCAGTGTGGCGTGCCTAGGGAATGGGTGGAAATCTAAGACCTTAAGAAATCTGAGGAAAAGCAGAAAGAGAAAGTCAAAGGCAGACTATTAAATGACATCAAACTCGTTATCCAAGGAAAATATAAGAAGGTAAATCCTGTATTAGGTAGATTTTTTGGGCTGCTCTGGATTTTATGTTTATGTAAAATGGATGTGGTTTTGAATTTATGACTCAACAGATACAATCTAAACATTAAAGCAATCCAGCCACTCAAAGAACCAACCACGAAGTCTGAAATACCAATGTTTTCAGGGTATCAGGATTAGCAACCTCTACCTTCTTAAATTCTATGAACTGATATACTGTACTTTCTCTGGGATAAGTTCTTCCATTAAGCTAATATGATTCTGCCTCTTGGAAACCTGAAGACCGTGGTGTACTCCATTCCAGGATATGACAGTGACACTCTTTAAGTAGGATTCTCTACCAGTTTCAACAGAATTGACCACATAGGGGATTTCCCTGATGGTCCAGTGGCTAAGACTCCACGCTCCCAATGCAGGGGGCCTGGGTTCGATCCCTGGGGTCAGGGAACTAGATCCCACATGCTGCAACTAAGACCTGACACAGCCAAATAAATAAATAAATACTAAAAAAAAAAAAAAAAAGAACTGACCACATATCTTGAAACCTTAACTGGTTGGTCATCAAGATGGCCGTTGTCCCTCTCTATCAACTCTTCTCCCCCATCAAAGACTCTAGGGTTGCCCTGGGGAGGTAACTAGTGGCAGTGCTCCAGCCTACTTAGCAATTTTAATACGGGCATCCTTTCTCTACCGTAACTTACATCAAGGCTCTAAGGAAATTGTGTGTCTTAAGGAAGGAGCATTTTCTTAGAGAAAAGCTAAAGGCTCTTGTGAGACTAGGTGGCCTAAGTGAAGCTACTGACAAACACAAGCTGAATGGAATGTAAATTCTCCCTATAGAATTTGCGAAGTGTGACCTAAAAATTACAGAAGGCTTTCTCTTGAAAGACAGAGTCCCTTTAGGCTTCTTCCTCACAAGGGTGGCCGAGCACTGACCACACTGGCTGACTCCCAAATGGGGTTCTTTACTAGAAGCAGTCAAAAAAATTTTGGTATTTTATGTTTTATACCTTTCATTATTATAGGGCAAGGGTTAGCCAACTATGGCCTGAAGGCCAAACCCAGGCTGCCACTTGTTTCTATCAATAAAGTTTTAGTGGAACACAGCCATGCCCGTTTGTTTCTGAACTGTCCACGGCCACAATGGTGATGCTAAGCAGCTACAATGAAAACAACGCCATAAGTTAAACAGAGGAGACACGATACCCATGAGGAAACTGGACCAGGAAGCTTTTTGCAAGGCTCGTGCTCTTTCCTCTAAACTCAGTGTGGAGGGACACAAAGAGTAACTCGCACTCTCCTACCCCCCAGCCCGCGTGATTGAGATTTAGAAACGCACAAGTTCTCCTCAGCACTCTTACGGAAGATTTCCCATCTATGGCCCAGGCAACTGAAAGTCTTTGGAATTTTAGCCCATGTCGATGCAGGATGCTAGAACGAACATGCTCATCTTCCCCCCGGGGTACAGTGCTGATGCCAGGGCATGCAAGGCCAAATGGTTCACTTTACAGATCTAAAATCTGCTCTAATAAAAATATGAATTCTTATTTCAGTGTGTTCTTTGGTTCTTCTTGGATGAAGGTCAAATGATTAGAGAAAAAAAGACGGAATGAGCACATCAGGGAAGTTCTACTGCACATTCCAGATGCTTCTCAAATAAAGCCACAAACAAGTTCTATTGCACATTCTCAGGTTCTTTTTTGTGGTAAAACTTAAGAAAGTCCTTCTAGATGCTCCTTAAAAAAAAGGCTTCTATCAAGGCATTCTTTTGAGAGAATCTGTTAGTAGTTAGAGACACTCACCACCTTCATGTCAACAAACAATACACACACTGCTCTGCATTTTTACTATCACAATCCTCAATGTATACTTTTTAATGCTTAGTCCAAAGCTAATTACAAAATGGGTCTGACTGATTTGCAAATTGTTGCTATCCATTTAAAGCTATGTCACATTTAAGACTCAATGATTAAAAGGGAGAGCGGTGTGTCTCTTACACGGTACAGTTTGTGATTAAGTCACTGAATTCTCTGAACCCTCTGACCTTGTTAAGCAGCCTCTAGGCCCTCATTTCCCTCACTTCGCAGATGGAAGCGGGGAGTTCCAGGGAGGCAGGTAGTGGAGGATGTGACGGAATGACAGAATACCTAAACCACAATTCCACAGAAAAGGTAAATGGTGCTGAGGGAGATGTAACTGCTAGCACGGATGCATCCCACTATGCAGGGCAGCCTCCTTCCCACGTTAAGACAGGACCACTCACGCCGGAGAGCATGCAATGTCTTCATTTAGATGGCACTAGCGGATGGGCTGCTTACGAATACTGACCGCATCATTATCAGGGCCTTTTCTTGAATGCTTTAGCTAACATTAAACGTTAAACTAGAAACTGGGGAAAATATGAATCTGAAACATGCTCGACTACAAGCCCAGAAAACCATGATACCAGGTAAAGAACTCTGGACTAACATAAAGCTGAGAACTCGGAGACTCTTGACAGGTGGAGCATTCGTCTATGTTCATCTCTACAACCAAATGACGACATCCCCCACTGGCAAATTACCCGTGTTTGGGCCTCTCCACTTGTTCATTCAACAAATATTTATTGAGTACCCACAGGGTGTCAAGCACAATTTGGGATGGGGTAGGGATGAAGGAAGGAATCGAAGACTAAATCAGTATGACTGCTATACTTCAGGAGCACAGTTTGACATTCTAGCTGGATTTTAAAAAATATGAATAAATAAATACACTACAATTCTATGAACCCACAGGAGAAGCATAGATTATTAACTCATTCAAGAAATATTTATTGAGTGCCTACTATGTGCCAGATAACTATTCTAAGCCCTGGGGATACAGGAATGAACAAGACGGACAAAAATGCCTGCCTTTGGGCTTCCCTGGTGGCGCAGTGGTTGAGAGTCCGCCTGCCGATGCAGGGGACACGGGTTCGTGCCCCGGTCCAGGAAGATCCCACATGCTGCGGAGCGGCTGGGCCCGTGAGCCGTGGCCGCTGAGCCTGCGTGTCCGGAGCCTGTGCTCCGCAACGGGAGAGGCCACGACAGTGAGAGGCCCGCGTACAGCAAAAAAAAAAAAAAAAGCCTGCCTTAGCCACCATGGAAGACAGTATGGAGATTCCTCAAAGAATTAGCAATAGAAGTACCATATGATCCAGCTATCTCACTTCTATTTACCCAAAGAATACGAAAAGAATACAAAAAGATATATGCACCCCTACGTTCATCACAGCATTATTTACAATAGCCAAGAAAGACAAGGAAACAACCATCAATGGATGAGTGGAGAAAGAAGATGTGGTGTATATATACACAATGGAATACTACTCAGCCATAAAAAAGGGCAAAATCTTGCCATTTGCAACAACATGGATGGATCTTGAGGGTATTATGCTAAGTGAAATAAGTCAGATGGAGAAAGACCGTATGATTTTACTCTTATGTGGAATATAACAAACAAAATAATAAATTTTAAAAATGCCTGCCTTCATAAGGCTTAGAGTCTGATGATATAATAGATATGGAGAGAAAAATCCATGAGAGATAGTATAAAGATAAATAAACATACATTCTTTAGAAGAAAGGCAGTCCAGAAACCTGAGTTGCTTTTATTATTTTTGCAATACATCTAATAGATCACGACTCAATTATTTTGAGCACAGATTATAGGTTATTTATTTGTGCAATTTTAAAAGTCTAAATAAATTCTGTGGAAGTGGAGCAGGCTTGAAGTACAGTGTTACTGCCACCCTCAAAATAGCCCATCCGTTGGCCTTGAATTTAAAAATATGGTTCACTTCAAAATGCATCAAATACAACATATACAGCTGCCATCTGTCCTGTAGTCATAGTGGGAGTCCCTTTCATTCACAAGCAAAGCCAGTGGAGGGGGGGGAGGGACTCGAGATGGAGAGAGGATAAATTCCATTTGTGCTATTAAGAAAAAAAGTAGAACAGTGAACCCAGTGGTTGAAAAGTGAAGATAAAAAGAAGAAAACAGTAATCTTGCTATAGAAACCAGAGAATTATGTTCTTGCTCTCCCCCCACTTTTTTTTTTTTTTTGTCTTTCACACTGTACAAACTCTAGCACCCCGAACAACTCACTCTCCTGCTATTTCCAGCACTTTAAAGAAACTTTTCAGCATTTCTGTTTGACACATTTTTTTTCAACAGGGAGGTGAAGACAATAAGTAAACAGGTAGTGAAGGGCTATTTAGAGAGCTGGTCAGTCACAGTAATAATAAAGGGAAAAACCCCACCAGAACAGAACATCTATCCTATGTACGGCAGCCACAGACGGCACATGACCTCTGACAAACAGTTTTCAGAGTAATTTTAATGCTACTCTGGATTTAACTTGACTAACTGGTAGCAATTGAGCACATCTTTTTTTCCCTTTCTTGTTCTTTTTTTGTGGCAGCAGTTATCTAAAACGCTACAATAACAGCATCAGAAGTAGAATGGTGGAAGATTGGTTTTCCATTGTGCTGCTGAACTGGCATAATGCCCACTTTAAAAGCAATTCGCTGCTCATCACTGAAATGTGGCAGACACGACACTAAATGCCTTGAGGAAAAAAAAAAGGGACTTGAGAAGGGGGAACCCACTCCAACCACCACGCAAAGGGGGGAAAAAAGAGCACCACAGATGATGAATATGGGGAAGAGAAAATTGCCAAATAAAAAGTTGAGCATGGCATGCAGACTCCCAACAGGCTGTACTTAATTTGCTGGAAGAAGATTTTGTCTGCAGGTCTGCATTAGGAAGAGCAGAACAAAACAAAAGCAAAATATATATTTATGTCTGTCTATTGCTCCGATGAAGCAAAAACCTAGTGAGTTCCATCAATCATCTGTCAAACATGTCTTCCCCGTTTTATTTACCACCAAATATAATGAGTAAATATGTGATAATAAAACTCTTCTTTTTACATGGACATATACAATTTTGCCTCCTGCTAAATACAGGTAATGATTTAGGAAGCTTTCAAAATGTCTTTTTACTGTCAATAAAACTAATTCTATTCCCATTTTCATGTGGGGAAAAAAAGGCTTTACAAATGAAAATTCAAATTAAAATTCTGATTATAGTGTAGTGTGACAACACCTGTATTTATAATTTTACTGTCAGCTAGCTTGTAGTGTTTAACAATAGCTCGAAGTAGAAAAGTAATTGGAATTTGTCTGTAACATGCCAGGTGACGGCATCGGGAGCTTTGCTACGCTACAGCAAAATCTGGTTTGATGGCAAAATAACCTCACGAGATTTCTACACATAAAAGGTTATCAGGGCTGGAGGGGGGAAGGTATCCCAGGTATGGGACCCCTTCCTGAATCTGAAGAATCTGAGAGTTTGCATCTGATGAGTAAAGACCACCATGACCCTGACATGTGCTCCTGGTCTGCTGTCTCCCCTGCAGCCTTGCAAATGGTGCTGATGCAGTTTAATTTCTAGAGTTCCTCCAGAAAAACAAAGATCAGACAAACAAACAACAACTGAAACCCTGTTGTTTCTAAAACAAACTGATGACTTCATTTAGCTATGAACTTGGCAGAAGCAGGTGGGATGGGGGATCCACCAGCTGATGGGAAGCATACGCGGGGACTGAAAGTACCAAGGTGGAGCAGGGCAAGGCCCTCTCAGACGACAAGGAACAGAATGCTTTCCATTTCTCAAAGGCTGCACAGCCAGGAGCGCTACAGATATTTATTGTATTCATTCACTTTCAGTAACCACAGATAAATATAGGTACCCACACAGATGCTTAAGATTTGCTATTTAACAAAAGATTAAGAGAAAACTTACACATCCCACTTACACTTTTACTGAAGCAATATGGAGAAAAAAAAATTATTTAAAGCGGTGTTCTGCTGTCAACTCGAATCTTTCAGAACTCATAAACACACGCTAATCTCCACACACAACTTGCCTTACTCTAGTCTACAAGTGAAAAGCCCATCTTTTTCATTATCCTAAAGATGAAAAAAAAAAAAAAGAAGCCACATACAAAAGAAAAACAGAATGACAGTGATGTTTTAGTTTACACTAGATATGGCAACACACACAAACTGTCAAAACTATGGAATGAAAAAAGCTGTTATCAAGCAACTGTCAAGAGAGTCCTCTGAGATTTGGAAATCTTGTGTTTATTGTAACTACTGCACATTACGCAAAGAAAGAAACAGCCCTCTCCTTGCTCTTGCTGCTAAATATCATGCAAGAGAACATAGGCTTCTCCCTTAGTATTTAGATTAATTTTTTTTCCACGTGTGTAATTCTGTGCTTGACAGAGCTGCTCCCCTCCTCCTAGCTTTTCTAACAATGTGGCCAAAGTTCAGAGAGAAACCCGAGGTTACAGCAAACATTATTTCATTTCGAAAACCATCACTGTCTCATTTCATGTTGTTAACTGGTTGTCTGTCCATAAGAGTGGAATCTGTTAACATCAAAATGCAGTCTTCACCTGAATGATTTTCCTGACTTAGAGTTCCACAAAGAGAAGCGTATAGTTGAAAAGGCACAGACACTTACCATAAAATGATTTTAATTCATTACTCTCTTTCCATCTCCCTATCAATGCACACCTCGAGAAACCCAAATCCCTAAAGGAAAATTACCATCTAATAAGGGGGAAATATGGGAAAATACAGGGTCCAAATCTCTTCCACAATGCGTGGATATTAGTGATTTGTAGGTCATTTCCCCAACTCAAACTCAACGGGCAAAATTCCCCTTGTAATTGAAGTCAGTACATTTTATTATCCTTGCCAATGAGGCCTTTCTACCTGAACACCAAGGCAGCATCACTCAGTCTGACTCTTAATTCCTGCTCTGAGGCCACGTGCAGAGCAGAGCCTCATCACTAAGAGCAGCAGATTAACGTGAGTGAAAGCACTCTCCAGGTGTTTCCATTTTTCTGTTTCATGTTCCCTTTAGATGCAGAATACTCGCCTCCTGACATTCCTCAGGATGGAGAAAAACTGGACAGCAGAACCTTTACTATAAGTGTAATTGCCTGGATTCAGATGAACCATGGGTCAAGTCAAATCGCAAAATAGGTTACTGCAGAAAAAAAAAAATGTTAGCAACAAACAGGCTGACATATAGAACAACGGCCATAACTCTGGACCAAAGAGAGTCCATTGAATTTACTTCTGCACATCTTCCTGGCATCCTTCCCTTCTTGGAGAGCTAATGAGAACATGGGGACATTACTGATGCACGCGTTGGCCATCTCGGTGGTGACATACAAGAAGTCAACGTGTCTTGAGTGGATCTTGGCTCTAAATAGGTTATGATGGTTGCCCAATGCTTAGAACATACTTATTTTAGGTCTCAGTGACCTGGTATGACTCAGTAACAGAAAAGGTCAGTCAAATTTTAACCTGAGGTAAAAACGGTTTAACAGTGATGTCAGTTTTATAAAAATGAACATGACTGGCTAGTAAAGAAAATCTGAATTCTTCTAAAGCTCTTATGTAATCTTTTATGATTTTTAAAGTATCCCTCAATTATTAATAAAGGGAAAAAGAGGAATATTGACATGTTTTATCACTTGCATCCTCTAGTACTATTTTAGGGTAAGTGGCCAATTTACATCCTTTTCATGCAATGAAAATCAAGTTTTATGCAATTATCTTAATACCAACCAGTTCTCTGCTAATAATATTTTATTTGAGGTAAATAGTGAAGAATTTTTTCCCTTAGTCTAGTGACATTTTGGCAAGTTTTATGTGGAAAAAAGAGCTATAAGTTGGTGAAGTTACGGCAACTGGTCCATTAAGGAAGTTTGGGAACGTGTGCAACAAAGCTGGGGACAGTACTTTTAGTTATTCACATGATTTACAAACCATTAGTATTGTGTACATAAGTAGTTAAGTTTAAAATGTGCTCTACAGCTAGACTGTTTGGGTTTGAATCCTGACTCTGCCATCAACTTGCTGTGTTACCTTGAGCAGGTTTCTTAATATCTTTGTACTTCCATCTTCTCATCTGTAACATAGGGAGAACAGTAGTGCCTACTTCATAAGTTTGTGCCGGGAATTAAGTTAAAACACAGAACACGCTTACCACAGTATCTGGGGCTCAGTGTATTCAATAAATGTTAACTATTATTGTTACTATTTGCATACTTAGTACTATACTATACTTTGAATTATGGGTCTCATCTAAAATCTAATCAAAAAGGGAAGAAGACGCAGAAAGAACTACTTCCCATCGTATCTGACCCACGTGGAATATGAGCTAAGAGGGTGCACAAAGACCTCTGCCAACCTCCTCTATTCCATATTTTGAGGCCTTTGGATTTCGTGAATGTTCAAATGGTAGTACAGATTTAAGTGGAAATATCTTTCTTAACTGTAATAAAGAACAAAGAAGGAAGCTTTGTTTACAAATATGTATCTGTCTATATCTATATCTATATACCTATCTATATCTATCTACCTATGGCCGTGCCACGCGGCTTGTGGGTTCTTAGTTCCCCGACCAGGGATTGAATGCGGGCCACAGCAGTGACAACAAAGAATCCTATCCACTGGACCGCCAGGGAATTTCCCAAATATTTATATTTTGAATTCTTAGAACATAAATATGGACAAAATTCAAACTGCACAAAAAAGCATGCAATGAAAACTCCCAAATTTCTGGTTAAAGATGGCACACCAAATACACATATTTAGCTCCGTGAACTCCTAAATCTCCACTAAAATTACAGTAAGGGATTTTTTTATAGGCATAATAAACTCCAAGGAAGAGGAAAACAGGAATGGAGGTGCCAAAAGCAAAACTTAGAAAACAGAAGGACAAGAGGCAATTTACTTAACAGATCTTAGAAGGCAGAATTCTAAGCAGGCAGTAGGGAGAGTTGAAAAGGAACCTGGTTCATTCCACAGAACTCCCAAGGGCTTGTGAACTGGTGTCCCAAGATTATCTCTAGAAGAACAGCTGAAAGGTGCCCTTAGAAAATTGGCTGAAGTAGGTTTCAGAAACAGGCCCCAGATATCCACCTTCATTCTGGCAGAAGGCTTATTCTCTAGTGAGGGTCTCTGAAATGAAGGGGACAATGGGCCTATACTGGATGTTGAGACCCTGAGTTCCCTTTCCTCCCAGATGCTGGCAGCCAGCCTCATCCCTCCCCTCCCACCCCTGCCCAACGTAGGAGACTGGAAAAGTCTACTCTGGGGAATCGACCAGCCCACGAGAAAAAACACTCCAGTTACTGACCTATTTCATCCGTGAAACAAGAACACTTGGGGAAGAAGGAAAAGTTCTTAGAAATTGAAAGCATAATAGCAGAAAGAAAAAACTTAACTGGAAACGATGAGGAGGTAATCAAAGAAGAAATTCAAGAAAATTTCCCAGAACTGGAGGGCTTGCCTTTTCAGATGGAAAGTGCCCAGCAGCAGGAGTGAAAACTGCTGGAGACTAAGACACACCATCGTGAATGTGGCCATGACTAGGTGCACGGGAGATGCTACAAGTTTCTAAACAGGAACCAGCGATTTAAGAAGGTCACATATAGAAAGGATTAGGAATCTAAAAGGCTTTCAAAAAAGACAGAAGAATAATGTTTCCAAAATTGTGAAGGAAACTGAGTTCCAGCCTAGAATTCTCTAACTATTGATTCGGTATGGGGCGGATTAAGAACATTTTAAGACAAGCAAGGTCTCAACACTTTATCTGCCATGGACGCTTTCTCAGAAGCTACTGGAAGAGATACTTACTCTACCTCTCCCCAAAAGAGGAGCAGTTACCAGAATCTAGGACACGAGCACTCTGAAATAAGTGCTAAGTGAAGGCGATGCCCAGATGAGGGTAAGGGGAGCGCCCCAGGATAACAGCTGTGCATCAGGCCATGACAGCCATCAGCCCAGAATACCGGGTATGTTTGAACTGGATTAAGAGCAGGTTTAGATAACCAGGAGAAGGTCTGGTATGTATAAATACTGACTGCTGAGCTGTCAGAATCCTGATAACTGCCTTGTGAGCGTGGGGTGGGGGAGGGAGCAGGAGGCGGCGT
>NW_020173387.1:182018-186551 GCF_003031525.2 Neophocaena asiaeorientalis asiaeorientalis
TTCAGAGATAAGGAGGAAACACTAGCAGCGGCAGCAGGATGAGTTACGAGTGGCTGCTTTTGACGTCTGGGGAAGGGGAACGCTATGGAAAAAGGGACTGCTTTTGGTAAGCAGCCAAACTGAATTTTTGATATGAGAAATTATGTGCATTTTTAACGGACGAGATTCAAGAACGAACCAACCAACAAAAAGTCTCCCATCCACTCCATGCCCCTTCTCAGAAGCAATCATTTTTGCCCCTGTCTGTGCCTGTCCAGGAATTTTGGGAAGCTTTATTAATGTGTCACAGTGGCAGGAAAACCTTGGCTGTCTGGAACTCTTAGGGTAGCTGAGTTTGCTGAGAAGGCTGAAGTTGATCATGTGAATTATGGGAACTTTTAAAGGAAACTTTTGTGAAGTTTCTCAAATTCAGGATGCCGACCTCTTTCTTGAAAACTGTTGAACCCTGTTTCCCGTGAGGACCTGGAATGGCAGCGGTCCACATAGAGGCTGACAACAGCGGTGCTGGAACTTGCTTTCTTGGAACACATCCCAATTTCAGCTTGCTTTTGGGCCAGATCACTTCCCCAAAATGGCCTAGTGATGCTTTTTTGGCTGTGTGACTCTCTAGGGCAAGGCTTCTTAAGTACTTTCATACCAACGACCTCTTTGGCAGTCTACTAAATAAAGCCCATGAACCCCTCCTCAGAATGTTTTCAAATAGGTTTAATAAAACACATAGGATTACAAAGGAACGCAATTACACTGAAATACATTTATCAAAATATTTAAAGAGCATATTTATGGTAAGTAGTGTATGTACTTTCTTATTAACATTAACAACAAGATCTAATGCTGTAATGACTGCAATTTCAAAGCAATGATGAGTATAAAATTATATTTTAGGTGTCTGCAGCAACTGTAACGTCATCTGAAAATATCCCTGACTTCTGTTGGTGACAACATCATCATAGATTCTGCTACTGATACCACTGTAGTTTGAGGTCTCCATGCATAATTGAAAGGAAGGCTAAATTTTTTTTTCCCATTCAGGTTCACAGACCCCCTCATTCTGGAGCAACTGTTCTTAAAGTGTGGGCCAGGTACTCCTGGGGGCTGGGGTGACTTGAGCCCCTTTCAGGGGTCCTTGAGGTCAAAAATTTTTCAAAATTATCCTCAGACCTTATTTGTGTTTTTCACTCTCACTGAGTCTACGGTGGGGTTTCCAGCGGCTACATGATGTATGACGCTGCCATGGACTGAACGCAGAAGTATATATTTGAAATCAGCTGTCTTCTGGGAAGCCAGATATTAAATAGATTTGCCAACATTCAAAATGCTGCTCTTTTCTCACAATTTTGTTTTGGGTGGGGGAATATAGTTATTTTCATAAAATAGGTTTCTGTGTTGACATACTTGAGTTTATTATTGTTATTTTAAAGTGATTTTAGGGCCCTCAATACTTTTTCAGCATGTAAAGGAGTCCCCAGACCCCAAGTCTGAAAACCGCTGTTCTACAGCAAGGGAACACAGCTGCCTTTCTATAAACTCAGTGACCCAAAGAGCGAGGCTGCTTTCATCACGCCCAGAAGATCATCATTGTGTTTACTCCTCCTGGTGGCCTTTGACTTGACAAAATACTATCTAGGGTCTCCTCAGCATTTAGCACAATGGCCCCAGACCTTCCTCAGCAGCTCACCCACCCACGTCCATCTCACTAGCCCTAACTTAGGATTTCTTAACTTACTGACATTGTGGTTAATTCTCTGCTGTGAGGGCCATCCTGTGTCTATTGTAGGATGTTCACCAGCATCCCTGGCCTCTACCCAGTAGATGCCAGTAGCACCCTTCCCCGGAGTTGTGACAATCAAACATGTCTCCAGATTTTGCCAAACATCCCCTGGAAGGCAAAAATCATCCCTGGTTTGGAACCACTGTCCTAAGTGCACCCACGAAGGATAACCACCCCTCTGTTAGACAGGCTCACTCTTCACATGTGTCCAATAAATACCAAGACTCCTCCTCAGGGTGAGAATTTTTCCTGTCATTCAACTGTTAAGTGGTTATTTTTCTTAAAAAAAAAAAAAAAAAAAAAAAACCACTTTAGGGTGGGGATTTAACGGGAAAAAAGAAAAGATGAACGATGATGAACAGTGAGCTACTCAAGAGAATATGGGGCTAGGAAAAATAATTCAAACCCTGAATTCATGATATCTTTGCTCTGAAATGGGCTGAGAACTAGAGGCATCCCCAAGAACAGGAAACAGCAGCCTAGCTGGGGTGCGCCTGGGTCTGGTGAGGAAAACGGGACATGTAGCTTTGCTTTGGGTCAGTGGCTCCCAGGGAGGACTCCTGACTGTGAGGAGATCATGGAGAAGCCAGTTCAGAATAATCAGAGGGGAGAGCCTGCCTTTCTATTTGGTGGATGAACATACTTCAGGTAAATGGAAGAGGCTGGAGAGGGAGCAGGTTACTGCAGGCTCTACATTCTTTGGAGATCTCCAGAAAAAGGGAAGACCCTCCACATGTGTCAGGACAAAGGCCAAGATAGGCCAAGAAAGGCCAAGATAGGCCTCAACTCGGAAGGCTCGGATCCAGGTATAAAACTTGTAAGAAGTTTCTCGCTATGATTACAGACTCCACCAGATCCATGAGCAGACCTCACCCATATCTTCCTCAGGCCAAGTCCAAGTTTCTTTTTCTAGGGTCCCTTCTCTAATATTCAAGCCAGAACTGGGTGATGGAAGCAAAAATGATGAGGAACTGAGAACCCTGTCAACTATGCCAGCTAAGTGTCAACAGACAGGCTAACTGTTGTTGAAAGAAAAGTGGGACTAATCCTGGAAGCCTACTTGTTTTTATAGACGCCTTGGTTTCTCAGGAAAGACTGAGAGACTGACAGAAAGTCCCTCTAAGTCAGGAGAGAAAGGGACCGAGCTGTTGTGCAAGACAGGAGCCAAGATGCACGTGGGGAGTAGGCCAGGTGGCCACCTAGGCTCTGGGCCAGCTGCCTTTCTGGCCTTGGGGTCTGAGAGTCTCTGGATCCTCATAACAAATTCCCCTTTCAGTCCAGTATGGTTCCTGATAGAGATCTCTACTAAAACTCGAGGTACAGCGGTGGTCCAACAAGAGCAGGTGCTCAGAAAGAGATGAGAGAGCCAAGGGGAAAGAGGGAAGCAGAAAGGAAAGCATCTGGGCTGGGCTATGGACACGCACCTGTCATGTGGCAAGTTCATGGACTTGCCACAGAGCTTTGCAAGCAGAAGGGAGGGTCCTTTCCGAAGTCAGAAAATTCACCACCATCAGAAGTCTTGCTGGAGACCTGATACCAGCTCATAATTTTCTCTAAGTTCTTCTGAATATTTTAGCTTCAGCACACTTTCGGGTTCTAGTAACTTTAAAAATTATATCCTGAGTATTGCCTACATGATAGATTTCCTTTTTTCATGAAATCCCTCCAACTATCTTTCAAATCCTGAATAATACCTTGGTCCATGTATTAGAGTAGCAAGGTAACGCTAAGGGCGCGGTGAACATACTACAGTGAACCTGTCACCACTGTTGTATCTCACTGGAGATAATAAAACCACCAATCTGAATATACTCTGGTAGAAGTTGAGAGCATTTTGCACATCAAGCCACACCTTTTCACAGTTTTGATGAGCAGCAGATAAAAGACAGGCACTCTGGTTTCACTCCCCCGAGGCCCACAAGCACGACAGTCTGGGCTTAAGTGTCCTGTGCATTATGGGGTGTACTGAATTGTAGTGGGGAGGGTTCAGAGCAGATGGAGACTCTCTTCCCAGCTGTGGGGCATCACACAGTGGAGAGGGTGCCACACTGAGCTCTGATGACCAGAAAAGGCACGTGTTGAAGTCACGGGATGGCTACGATGGTCATGAACCTCTTGGGCTAATCTATGCATACGGGGGTTTGCGTGCCTGTGGCACCCCAAATGCTCGTGTTCTATTACCTATGGGGAGAAATGAAGGACATTTCTCTTT
Organism: Neophocaena asiaeorientalis asiaeorientalis; assembly: GCF_003031525.2. Taxonomy (NCBI): domain Eukaryota; kingdom Metazoa; phylum Chordata; class Mammalia; order Artiodactyla; family Phocoenidae; genus Neophocaena; species Neophocaena asiaeorientalis. The sequence continues at coordinate 186,002 of NW_020173387.1, forward strand.
TATTTTCAAAAATCTAAAACAAAGACCTTAATATTTACTGTTTGGGTGGACAATGGCTGCACCTTGCTTGGTCTGAGTTTCAGATGCTGCACGTGTGGCTGGAATGTCAAGGGGTCTCTTCTCTTGTCTTCGTCTGTCTCATCCTGTTCCACAGGCAAGGGCTTGACAGAGGGGCCCTTACAGGCTGGTCCGCTTTCCCCACAGTGGGACACAGTCAAGTTTCTGTTTGCCCAGTTAAGTGGCTTTAACTCAAACTAGTTTTAACTAAATGAAACCTCTCAAAATGGTCTTTTAAAAGATTCTTGGGAAAAAAGGCCTGGATTGAAGATACCATACACATATTTAAGAAACACTGTTTCTCATCCTTCTCCACTCATGCTCTTTCAAATGACCCACATATCTATAATTAAATATATAAGGTCAGAGATTTTGGTTAAAAAAAAATGCTCGAGTATGAAGTCAAAAAAGTTCAGGGAGCCCTGTTCCCAGCATAGAAGCGCATGGCATTCTGGCTCAACTCCTCCCTGCAGGGATGAACTCTGTTGTGAGA
>NW_020173387.1:186682-200003 GCF_003031525.2 Neophocaena asiaeorientalis asiaeorientalis
TCTTCCCCTCTTCATCACCAGCACACTAGGCTTGATGCTTGGAGGAAAAATGCGGTCCCACACCAAAAGAACTTAGCAAGACAATGGATTATTCTTCTTACGGCAAATACTTAATTTTTTAAACGTGGTACTTAACTTTTTTTAGTAATTTCATTTTTTTTACATAGTAAAGTCCAGTTTATTTAGAATGGATGTGGGGAACCAGGTATCTTGGTTACCTCAACACGATGGTTAATGGAAAGGTAATAAAGGATGGTAGACCGATTGTTAAAATGTTAATACAATAGCACATATTAATAACAAATTATATTCTATAAGTCTCCTTTACATCACATCCCATCATTATGAACACACACCAATATGGCACAGTGAACACTTCTAGTTGGAACTTTGTGAATAGTTGGATTTTTATATAAAATGAGATTACTAGTGCTAAGTCTAAAGGTAGGATTTTAAATTAATGGGGAAAGGAACTAAAAAAAAAAATAGGGGAAAAGGTAAATATAGCAGAAGACAGGTAAAGGTACTGTTAAGGGTAAACAGTTGAGGTTTAAGTTCAAGTTGTTGAAGGTTTTATTCCTCAGACAGAAAAGCTGGATACCGGCCACCTGAGTGAGGGAGCCCCAAGAGGGATGCCTGTGAGCTGGGGTGGAGCTTGGTGAAGAGGGTCTCTGCTAACCACCCCAACACACAGCTGTTGGTGTCCACATCGACAACACGTTTCTAGTGCAGAGCTGCGAATATCAGCCCTCCAGGCTGTGATTCTATACATAGATTTATATCTGTGCAGAAAATAGCTTGAGAATGACATGAACAGCAAAATCCAATTTCTTAATGAGACTGCCCCTCAAATGATCTGCATATGAATCTATCCAGATAGCTATGTATGAAGATGCTGGAAGGATGCCCACAGAACCAGTGTGGTAACCTCAGGGAGGGGAATGGGGGTAAAGCAGAGGATGGGGGACCATTATTCACTCTATACACTTCTCTACTGTTGGGATCTTTTACCACAAAAATACATTCATGTAGCACTTGTAACTTAAAAAAAATTATATCTAGTCTTCTTAGATGAGAAAACGAAAGATGTCCTGTGAAAGTTCTTGAAGAACTGGAGCCCATCACCCACTGTTACCTCGGATTCAACCCAAAAGAGCTGCTCTCTATTGAAAACAAAAAAAAAAAAGGTCACTCCATTAATCATGACATTTAGAGTAACAAGAAAGGACTCACCTTTCTTATTTTCTAGCATATAAAAATCCAACACCAAAATGTTATTAAATCGAGTTAGTAATATCAGTAAAAAATATGCTCTATTTCCCATTATTTATGAAGCCCTATTCTTTTCTTTCTTACCAATTACATTCCCTAATATTTCATTTCCAAAATATATAAACTGTTTTCAATCAGCAGATTTCTTTATTACAGCGTGCAGCATGCTTGTTACTGCCTCTTTTCTATATTGAATCCTTGATTGGACGAGCATTTTGAATTTAACACGGACTATGATTGCACATATCAAGCAAATTAAAGCTGCCAATCTCTTTTTGGAGACAATCCTTCACCTACACTACCGCTGAGGAGCACCCTAAGTGTATTTGCTTCGGAAAAACGGGGCAGGAGTGAAGAAATGATTGCTGCCAGACTTGCCGCGTGATCTAGCCCCTCTTCCAAACACTCACTCAGATTACTGCTATGCCTTTAAAACGTATTTTGTAACCCTGACTTCAAAGCCATCCAAGTAACTTTTATAACATTAAGCATTCTTCGTAATCTTAAAAAGAAAAAAATTACTTGATAAACCTGAAGGGTAAAAAAGCACAGCAGACAAGAGAGGCGGGTGCATTTGCTTTTGGATAACAGGGGTGGGGCGGCAGCAGTGGTGTTTTTCCTGTTTCCCTCTCTAGAAAACGAGACTATACCTCCAGTACATTTAGAGCAGTTGTCTGCTGAGGAACGTGAAGAGACTTTCCATTAAGTTGCACTAGGAAGAAACGATGTTTCATTGCCAGGCAAGGTTAGCACCCAAGGTTTACAGTCCAGTAAGTCAAACTGAAATGCTTTCCCAAACTTGAAGAACAATGCAATCCTGTGGTTAAAGCAGTTACTAGTTTTTCAAATGAGAACTATGTGGAGTAAATATTTTACAATAATAAATTTTAGAACGTTACTTAAATTATTAAGACTTCAATCAGACATTACGAAATATGGCGCTTTTGCGGTCTTATAAGCTACGTTAGATAGTTTCAGAAACTTTATTTGAACTGTCAACTGAGGGGAGGGTATTGCAGAAAGAGCAAAGAGGACTCTTCTGTGGTATCTTTGTTTCTCCTAAGAACCAGGAACCCTTTTTTTTTTTAATCTATTTTTATTAAAAAATTTTTTTGGCTGCATTGGGTCTTCGTTGCTGTGCGCAGGCTTTCTCTAGTTGTGGTGAGCAGGGGCTACTCTTCGTTGCGGTGCACGGGCTTCTCACTGCAGTGGCTCCTCCTGTTGCGGAGCACGGGCTCTAGGACCACGGGCTTCAGTAGTTGTGGCACGCGGGCCCCAGAGCATGGGCTTCAGTAGTTGCAGCGTGTGGGCTCAATAATTGCGGTGCACGGGCTCTAGAGCGCAGGCTCAGTAGTTGTGGCACACGGGCTTAGTTGCCCCACAGCATGTGGGATCTTCCCGGACCAGATATCGAACCCGTGTCCCCTGCATTGGCAGGCGGGTTCTTAACCACTGCGCCACCAGGGAAGTCCAGAACCAGGAATTCTTAAGGAGAGGGTTCCAGATTCAACTTTGGAAATGATGAAAAAAATGGCAGAAACATACAGGAGAAAAAGAAAACTGTCCTGGAACCAGTCTTCATGCAATTTTTAATGAAGGGATTTGGTCGGCAGCTCACCTATCCTTTTCCCCATAAACTGTCAAAGTACAGACTAATGTCCATGACATAGTTGAACTCTTTTTGAGCTCAGCAACAGAACCTGGCTTCCTGACTTGCCGAGAAGCAGATGATGGGAGGGAGTGGAAGCGCTGAGGTCAGGCACTGGTATCATTTCATTCATTCATTCACTGTCAGGCTCACAAAGAACATCCACCATCAGACATGGCTGGGCTCTGCCCTCAACTATACAAGGATGAAAACAACAGTACCCAGCCCTGGCTCCAAGGAACTCAGTTTAATGGCTGAGCTCTGCCCTCAGCTACACAAGGATGAAAACAACAGTACCCAGCCCTGGCTCCAAGGAACTCAGTTTAAGGGCTGGGCTCTGCCCTCAGCTATACAAGGATGAAAACAACAGTACCCAGCCCTGGCTCCAAGGAACTCAGTTTAAGGGCTGGGCTCTGCCCTCAGCTATACAAGGATGAAAACAACAGTACCCAGCCCTGGCTCCAAGGAACTCAGTTTAGTGGAAGAGAGGTGCAAGGGAAGAAGCAGATGTGCCAAAACCTCCAAAGTGCTATGTGAGGAGGCGAGCACCTAACTCCACCCAGAGGGCCAGAGGAAGTTTCCACAAAAGGAGCCATGTTTGAGCTGGGGAGGCATGATTACAGCTGGAGTGGAGAGACTGAGGGAAAATCAGAAGTTTAACTTTGGAAAGAAAACATATTGATCTTCCATTTACCAAGCTTGCCTTGACATCAGCATATGTTAATGTTTTCCAGTAATGGGCAGGCTTTTAGTTTATGTACTTTTGTGTATACAATTCTAGTACAAACAGCTTCTGTACACAGTGTACACTGATAGCAAAGTGTCTGATATCCAGACAGATTGGTCAATGGGGGCACATACCCTCTACTGAGAATTTGAAGGAATTGAACTCTTCTTTCCCTAGAGCAACCTAATACGGAGGACACATTACCACGTTACCTAGGTTCATTCAATTACTCCAATCGATACACTGATGGCCTTAGCAGTAATTTTGGAGATGGTGGTGGTAACAGATGTTTCCAGCACAACAGCATAGAACTTAATTTAGAAGCAGAAAGGTCTGTTACCATCCACATGGGAATCACCCCAAGACTGAGTACCTGCAACAGGTGAAATAACAAGAATGATGCATAGAAGCAGTGTCAGGAGAGCCTGCACTGTGTGTGGCACAGAGCAGGCACCTGGCCTAGGAAAGTTTCAATGTTATGCTCTTTTACTGATGTATTAACCGCCGAGGGTATTATGATACTTTAACCATAGCCTCTTCCCCCTTGTCATCTCTGAGGAATTACAGAATTACTCAGAGTGAACATGACTGGAAGAAAGTACCTTTCAAAATGCACAGTATTAATAGTCCATAAATTAAAGTTACAGATTTCATAAGACTGTGTTGTGAAAAGCCCGAAGGATTTATTTGGTGACCACTACCTAACTTCAACACTTCTTGTGTGCCTATTACGTGCAAGGCAATAAGCTAGTATGACATATAAATGCCAGGATGACATTTTATCAATATATAATTCAAGAACTTTAGAATATATATAAGAACATCAGAACTCAGGCAGAAAATGGTTCTTTAGTTGTTTGTTATTAAAATGTGAGCCCTAATAACTATAACTGATTTTGTGAACTTCCTGGTGTATCCAAATCTTTACATACAGTCAACTTATTAACAAGTATGAAGTGGCAAATAACTATTTCAATTTTGGGGGTAGGATTGATTATCACAAGACATTTTAGTAGCTGAAGCTCTGTAAACCGGTAGATCTGCAGTAAAATGTACTCAGAAGGTTTGTTCTTCTGTCTAGCTGCTGATGTTCAATATTTTTAAAACTTTAAATGCCTTTGGGTGGGGCATGCACTCCCTAGCTCCCACCAATCAACACCTCCCTGGATCAGGCACCCTGACATTTGACCCTTGAAGGGGTTTGACTTTACAACCTCTGCATTAGATCATAATGCAGAAGGAACTTGATTCAATTAGCAACCAGGGCACACCCCAAGAGGAACAGCAGCACAAACTCCTTCAAACATCAAATCTTTTAGGTTATGAGAGCTTCAGTGATTTGAAAATAGTTCTGTACTGCCAAAAAATGACTGGCACAGAGTTATTAGGTTGGAGGAAAAATTAGGTATAACTTATTTCTAAATGGTTCCAGGTGGGATTTTGCTGACATAATACACTAGCTTTCTTTTCTTTTTAAGGGTTTTTGAAAAGGTTCTATAGATTCCTTATATGATTACAAATAAGAGTTCTGTATTATTATAGACTTATCACTGTAAATCAAGCAAGTTGCACTTACTGGATTTCAGCTATGTAAGACAGAATCTTATTTAGTCTACATACTAAGTATATGAAGGACAGGCATTATTGAAGCATTACTAAGTTATTCTGCAACATCTCTGAGGAACTTTGGAAAACTCACAGCACGGCAACCTGTTGGAGAGTTAACAGAGACACAACAGTGGGAACCCACGTTTTCTGAGCCCCAAGCCTATGGGTTCTCCACCAGCTGTAACCCCTAGAAGAGGGGTTTGACAAAGATGAGACAAAAGAGTCTTTTCAGAGCATCACTTCCAACCCTGTATGACTGGTCTGAACCAGGGTTGGGACAAGGCAGTTCTTTTTCCATCACCATGAATTAGAATTAGGACATGTCATTTAGTTTCTTGGCATATGACTATGCAGATATCTTGTTGGGGTCCTCTGGGTTGAGAATTTGTTATTTCAAAAATAATCTTTTCAACTGAATGCCTCCCACCTGAAACATTTCATTCAAGTATTTGTTATTTTTCAAGCCTTTCTATATGCATGCTTGGGGTCAATTTTTAATACAAAATGATTATTTTAAATATGCACAGATTCTACAATTCCTTAATGAAACACACAATTCAAGAGCTAAGATGACTCTGGAAGTCATTACTTTTTCATCGAAGAGGACAGGTTGGTTTTATATGATTGAACAGTGAAGAGAATAAATAAATAGGAATTGTTCTTATCTAGCAGTGAGATTTCATGAAGTCACCATTACAGATATTCAAAATTAAAACTATTAACAGCAGAGACGAAAACTCTTGCAGACTTGTAAAATAATTATGCCCATCTAACAAGCCATGTTGTAAGTTTCAAATAGAGAACCACTCCACATTGGTAATAAGTGCAAAGGCGGTGTATACGTGAACTGCTGTATTCATTTACAGCATATTAAACAAGGAGATGAGAGTGAAGGGCTGCAGAGTATGGCCGTTGAGTCCTACAGCTTTGGCTTGAAGAGCTGGACGTGCCATTTACCAGGTAAGCTACTCAGTCTCTGCTAGCCTTAGCTTCCTCTCCTCTAATAACAATATTGTATGGCGTATTTGAAAATTGCTAGGAGCATGGATCTTAAGAGTTCTCATCACAAGACCATGTGAGGTGATGGATGTTAACTAAACTTACTGTGGTAATCACTTCACAATATATACATGTATTAAATCATTATGTGGTATACCTTAAACTTATACAATGCTATTTGTCAATTTTATCTCAACAAAACTGGGAAAATCATAGTACAGATCTGAGAGTTTTGTTTTTCGTCAGGTTGAATGACATGCACAGAAAGCACTTACTGTGATACCTAGTGTACACTCGATAAAATATTAGCTATCATTATTAGCTATTCATTCCATACCTATTTATAATAAAAATTTGAGCTGTTCTATAATCAAAAGAAATTTGCCCAAGTTAATATGGTACCTGTACCTGTTTAAAGGTATTTACAATCATAATCATTATTGTACTATATTGTAATTAGGCACAAATGGTAAACTGTTGGTATAATTGATGGTAATTAGTACACAAACTTTTTTTCTGGTTTTTCTCTTCTTTGTTCTTGATCTAACATGTGATCAATATTATTATCAGCTGTTTCCCCTCATTTACTAGTTGTGTGATTTTGACCATATCATCTATCCTCTATAACACTTCCTTTTCCTCTCTGTGAAATGGTAATAATAAGACCCATTTCGTAGTTAAAATTAAACACAGTAAAATATGGTAAAGTACAAAAAGTAAATATAATATATAGAAAGATGTAGTAAAAACGTAAAGATAACATACATAGAGAGACACAACAGAGTGCCTGACACATAAGTAATAAATGACAGCTGTCAGTGGGTGGTGGCATTACAGTTTGTCCTGACAAACAATATAATGTTCTTCCTCTATGGAACCTCATGGCCATATTCGCAAGGACTAAGTCGCGGAACAAGCTTTGAGAGGCGTGAAGGTAGGAAAGGCTTTTAGAACAGTGGTTTTCAACCATGGCTGCACGCTGGCATTAAAGTATACTGATGCCTGGGTGCCACCCACAGAGTCTGATTTAAATGGTCTGGGGGGTGGCCTGGGCACTGGGATTTTTTTTTAAGCTCCCAGGATAGGGTTTATTGGGCATTTGAGGCAGCTTTTCATCTTTCTGGCATGGTCAAAACGCTGGGGTTTCTTTTCCCAGCTGGTTTCCCCACCATCATCTGCAAGTGGAGGCTGGGTCCCCTCAGAGCGCCCACTCACACATCTGGTCCACCAGCACGAGGTGCACTGTCCAGCAGAGAATTATCAACGGCAGTAATAGGAATGTAGCTGTCCTTTAAGAGCCTGTATTAAGCTTTTAAATTTAGTACTTGTGCAGAATCGATACAAGGAACTTTCTAGTAGGCTCAACTCGACTTGAATCTATTTACAGTGTATCAACTGTCTAATAGCTATTGAATATTTGAAGGTAGAGGTGCTACAGGGATGGCAGTCATTAGATCAGGACACTTTGGACAGCACAGTGCTTCAAAAGTTTTTGAAACTGAAGGCCTTTAGGGAAGGCCTGGTGTGCTAAGCTAATGTTACATTTTATCCCAAAAGACTTCAAAGGATTTTTAGCTCAGGGAGTTTGTTTTTCAGCAAGGTATTCTGGCAGCAATGCAGAGGACGAATCAAACGGTTAGATGCAGTGCAGTCCACTAGAAATACAATGTAAGCTACCTCTGTCATTTAAAATTTTCTAGTAGCCATATTAAAAAAAAACTAAAATAAAACTGGTGAGATAAATTTTATGAATATGCTTCATTTAAGCTAATACATCAAAATATTATTTCATTGTATAATCAATACAAGATTATTAATGAGGTGGGTTTTTTTTTTGCGGTATGCGGGCCTCTCACTGCTGTGGCTGCTTCCATTGCGGAGCACAGGCTCCGGACGCGCAGGCTCAGCGGCCACGGCTCACGGGCCCAGCCGCTCCGCGGCCTGTGGGATCTTCCCGGACCGGGGCACGAACCCGTGTCCCCTGCATCGGCAGGCGGACTCTCAACCACTGCGCCACCAGGGAAGCCCCAATGAGGTGTATTTTTTGACACTTATAACACATCTCAATTTAAATTAGCCACATTTCAAGTGCTCAATGGCCACATGCGGCTAGTGGCTACTGTGTTGGACAAAACAGGTCTAGAAGCAGAAAGACCAATAAGATTTGTCTAGGGCTGGGTGCAGTGGGGGTGAAATAGGTGAAAGGGATTAAGAAACCTCCAATACGACCTCCAGTTATAAAATAAATAAGCCACGGGGATGTAATGTAGAGCATAAGGAATATGGTCAATAATATTGTAATAACTTTGTATGGGGACAAAGGATGACCATGATCATTTCATAATGTATGAAAACGTCAAATCACTATGTAGTACACATGAAACTAACATACTATTGCACATCAACTATATTTCAATTGAAAAAAATTTTTGATAAAATTAAAAAAAATATATTTGTCTAGGAATCCTGTTTAGAGGCCTGCCTGAAGGAAGGCACAGAAAGTGCAAATGGACTGGGGGGAGCTGCAGGATGCATTTAGAGGCAGAATCAGTTTACAAATCTTGGAGGTGGACTGGCTGCGGAGGGAGGAGGAGAGAAGCGTCTGCAGGATGATTTCTTTTTTTAAATCATCTTTTTTTTAAAAAATTATTTATTTTTGGCTGTGTTGGGTCTTCATTGCTGCACGTGGGCTTCCTCTAGTTGCGGTGAGCGAGGGCTACTCGTCGTTGCAGTGTGTGGGCTTCTCACTGCGGTGGCTTCTCCTGTTGCGGAGCACGGGCTCTAGGCTCTTGGGCTTCAGTAGTGGTGGCGCACGGGCTTAGTTACTCCGCAGCATGTGGGATTTTCCCGGTCCAGGGATCGAACCCGTGTTCCCTGTATTGATAGGTGGATTCTTAACCACTGTGCCATGAGGGAAGTCCCTGCAGGACAATTGCTGGCTTGGGTGACAGGGTGGATGGTGAGTGCCACTGACTGGGGAAGGGAGGGCAAAGATACGGCTCACGGGGAAAGAGGAACACAATGGCTTCAGTTTTGGACATGTTGATTTTTTAAATTGAAATAGTTGACGTACAACATTACGTTAGTTTCAGGTGTACTACATACTGATTTGACATTTGCATACATTATGATCCGCGAGCTAAGTCTAGAAACCATCTGACATGTTGATTTTTGAGAGATGTTCCTGGGACACTTAAATGAATGTATCCAGATCATTAGGTATGCGAGTCTAAAGTCACTCTGAAACAGGACCAGACTGGTAGAGAGCCAGAGCTGTCCTTGGTGTGGCGGGTCGAGATGAGATCATCCATGCAGAATGTGCAGAGTCAGAAGAGAAGTGAGGGAAAACTGAAGAAACCTATGTCTTCAAGGACACCTTCCCTTTTCGCCAGTTATAAAAGTAAGACATGGCCTGCCAGGAAAATGACTGCTAATATTTCAGTGCATTTCCTATCAGCCCTTTTCTAAACTCAAGTGCGTGAACGTATGTGTGTGTCACCGTGGGTAAGAGTGTACTGAATGCACAGATCTGAAGCCCGTTTTCTTACTTCATACATACTGGAACATTTCCTTGTACATTATACATTTTCTGGCAAAGTGAGTTTCAATGGTTATACAATATTCTATGATACAGGGCTTCCCTGGTGGCACAGTGGTGGAGAGTCTGCCTGCCGATGCAGGGGACGTGGGTTCGTGCCCCGGTCTGGGAAGATCCCACATGCCGCGGAGCGGCTTAGGCCTGTGAGCCATGGCCGCTGAGCCTGCGCGTCCTGAGCCTGTGTTCCACAAAGGGAGAGGCCACAACAGTGAGAGGCCCGCGTACCGCAAAAAAAAAAAAAAAAAAAAAAAAAAAAGAAAAAAATAAAAAAAAAAAAAAAATTTCAAATTACAGTAATACAGAGATTAACATCTCTATATGTGAAGTGTGGTCTACATTTTTGATTACATAAGGAGAAATAACTTTAAGAGTGGGAAACAATCGGGGTGGAGAGGTCAACTGTAAAATAAAAGCTGGAAAGATTCCACTGGGTTTGGTAACCAGGAAGTCACTGAGGACCATGGGGTGAGGAATGGAGCTGGTAGCTGACTGAAAGCTAGGGAAGTGAAGAGCATGTATACAGCTATCTTACAAGAATCTTCAAAGTCAAGGAGAAGCGGGGGAGGGAGTAACTAGAGGGGGATATGAGATTTAGGAAAAGCTTTCTGTTTTAAGTCCCAAAACAGCCAAGGCTTAGTGTCTCCGGGATGTCTGTCTGTGTTCCATCTACTTGCAAAGATCACCTCACACCTCACATCCTCCATGAAATCTTTCCCAACTAACTCAAGCGCTTGCTGGTCTCCTCCTCTTATAAAGCTTTGAAACTTATACTCAGAACCTCACAATATACTGCTTAGATCAGTGGTTCTCAACTGGGGCCTCTGGAAACATTTTTGGATGCTACAACTAGGAGGTGACTGCTGCTACTGGCATCTAGTGGGTGGAGGCCAGGGATGCTGCTAAGCCTCCTACAATGCACAGGACAGCCTCCGAACAACAAACGATCCAGCCCCAAATGCCAAGAGTGCCAAGGTCAAGAACCACTGGCCTAGAGGTTCACCTCCACTGTTTGGAATCCCATCTACCTCTCTCCCCCCTTAATACCTTTACCTGCTCCCCCCGCTTGCCCTCTTGTCCCCCTACAGCACATTGTCCAGAGAGTGGCCACAGTGACCTTTCAAAAAAAAAGATCAGGACTTCCCTGGTGGCACAGTGGTTAAAGAATCCACCTGCCGGGCTTCCCTGGTGGCGCAGTGGTTGACAGTCTGCCTGCATTACTGACGCCCACGTGCCTAGAGCCCGTACTCCCCAACAACAGAAGCCACCGCAATGAGAAGCCCACGCACCGCGACGAAGAGTAGCCCCCGCTCGCCACAAGTAGAGAAAGTTCGCGTGCAGCAACAAAGAGCCAACGCAGCCAAAATTAAAAAAAAAAAAGATCAGATCATGTCATGCCCCTTCTTTGCTTAAAATTTTCAATGGTTTCCCAGAGCACTTAGCTTCCGCACCCCGTTTCCTATAGGTAACAACTCTCCTAAAAGGGCTGCGCCTCCATGCTACGTGTGTTATACCTTGATTATGTATCTGTGTAAGCATAAGCAATACATAGATCTAGTTCTAACTGTTTATAAAATTCATAGAAATCATTTCCCATGCACTTTGCTATCTGCACCTTGCTTACCTGGGGCACTCATCCCATAAGTCTCCTTGAGCATGGTGTGTGAGGGTCTCCAGGGCATATACAGAAAAGTGGAATTGCTGGGTCACATTTGTACATCTTCAGTTTTACTAGATACTGCCACATTTTCTATACCAACTTACTTCCATAAGCAAACGTAAGAGAGTTCCCACATTTCCTCACCCAGTACTCCCCAGTGTTGATGAAACAGAAGATGAAATGAAAACTTAAGTCGATGTTGAAAAATCAGACAAGTTCCCAGAAATACCCACATTTCCGGCTCCTCCTAAGAAATCAGAACGTCTGGCAAAACAGAGCCCATGTATTCTGTATGAAAACATGTGTTCTTCACTACAGTCCCTTCCACTCCTATTTCCTCACAGCTCGTCTGCTCTGCCAGCTCTCTTGCCCAGTCCCTAAAGTCTCAGGAGGCTGTGATCCCTGCATCAGTGGCCAGGGCATGGTACTCAAATGCTGAACCATCCCAGATGACAGCATCCTGTGTGTCACGTTGGTGTCCGCAACCCCTGCGGTCTGCGAGCTGGCAACACTCACACACCTACAGGCGAGGCGATGATGTACATGTAGGTCCTGTCCTTCCCTCCCAACCAGAAGCTGGTCTCTTCTTCACCAGCTCTCTTCCTTAGCTCCAATCCCATCACTACTATTTATCCTAATTTATGGCTGCTACTTGCTTCTCTCCTCCTTTCCTTCTTTTTCTGCCTATATTCTGAGTCCTCTCTTACTTTTTGGCTCTTTATAAACATTTCCAGGCCACCCAAACTCTGGACTTCAGAGCGGCTTGGCTGCTGTGCAAGGCGCTTCTCCACACAGGTCTCTGCTGTTTCGCGGTGGTGAGCTTACTGCACCAATTAGAGCGTTCCGTCACGATCACATGGACACTTACTTTCCATCTCTCATGATGGCTAAGCACATAACATGTGTTCAAAAAAAGGTTTGTAAATTAGGTCAGGAGACAGTAGGGGCTGAATTTCTACTACCTATTTCCTGAAAGTAAAAGAGAATGAATAATTGCTGAAATTCTCTTCTGCTATTTCCCAAACTATGTTCTGCAACCAGATAAATATGGGGAGAGCTGGCTTAAAACAAAATTAAACAGATTTCCCTACTGAAGGACATCTTTGAGCCTTAAATATGCCAGGATACACTGAAAGCCACAAAGGGGTAAGGGATAGAGAGTGTAGCAGTTTCAAAAATTCTGAGGTCAGGGAACCCAGGAATACTACTGGACTGGAATTACATAGAATGCAGATTGGGAACACTGCTCTTTTAAAATCACCCTTCGATTTTTCTTTCTTTCCCTACACTAGTCTAAAAAGTCTACTTTGTTTCTAATAATGGAATTACTTTCCTAGGAAATCTTGAGTTATAGTTTAAAAAAATTTTATTGTTCACAATAGCTGAGATACAGAAATAACCTGAGTGTCCATCAACAGACGAATGGATAAAGAAAATGTGGTGTGTATATTATTCAGCCTTGAGAAAGGAGGAAATCCTGCCATTTGCAACAACATGGATAAACCTTGTGGGCATTATGCTAAATGAAATAAGCCAGACAGAGAAAGACAAATACTGCTCAGTATCACTTATAAGTGGAATCTTAAAAAAAAAAAAAAGTGTCAGACTCATAGAAACAGAGATTAGAAAAGTGGTTGTCAGGGCCTGGGGGAAATAGGGAGAGATTAGTCAAAGGGTACAAACTTTCAGCTATAAGGTAAGTAAATTCTGAGGATCTGATGTAAAACATAGTGACTACAGTTGATAACACTGTATAGCATAATTAAAACTAACTAAGTGGGCTTCCCTGGTGGCGCAGTGGTTGAGAGTCCG
>NW_020173387.1:200103-205709 GCF_003031525.2 Neophocaena asiaeorientalis asiaeorientalis
CCCAAATATGTGAGGTGAAAAAGAAAGTTTTAGAAGTAACCCCTCCAGTAGGGGTTAGGTAGGATATTTCTGTTTTAGTCCCACCCCCACCCCCATTCAGAACTTTCAATAATTCAGCTTTAAAAATGGTTTAGGTGCCTTTTGTTATTGAAAGCTGAAAAATAACAAACTTTGATCAAAGTCAACAAAAACAAATCTACGCGTCCTGAGCAAACCCTAAACTGTGAGGAATATCAGATCAAAACGAACAAGTCTCCACCATCATAAACAAAATAAAAGGCAACTCCACAGCCTGGTTCTCACACAAAGCAGCTGAGTTCCCGTAAAGCACACGCGAGCTTTTTCTCCCCGTGCAGTGCTAACCCCAAATCCGACCACGTTAGGGACAACGGGAGCTGCCAGTGCCAGCCGTGCTCCCGAGTCGCTGACAGGATTGATGCCATCTCTGCAGTGGGACAATCGGCTGTATCTGCTCCTGCTCTTCCTGAAGGCAAAGACTAGGTACTAATCACGCTCTGGATCTTTGGGGCGGGGTGGGGGGGTCTCCCCACAGTGCCTGTCACACAGGAAGGCACAGAGTAAATGAAGTTAGTAAAACTGATAGAAAAAAAAGAAAACAAAAGCAAACTCACAAATGTTCTTCCTCTTATGAAACTGAAAAAGTCCTTTTATAGCCTTTTTTGGGGACTAAGGCTCAAGTTAGCTAAGTGAGCAAGTGCTGTTAGCTGAGCTGGTAACTGATCACCTTCACCTGGGCCAGCCTGCTCTCTTAAGAAGAAAAGCTCATTTAACCCCTGTGCGACAGGGGTGCATTTCTGGCACTTTCTCTAGTTGAGGACGACAGCTACTCCGTGATTTACTGTGGTCTACTGACCAATGAAGAATAAGACAATACCACCAAACGTGACAGGCTGAACTTCTTACAGATTCGACTTGCGATGCTCGCCATATTTGCGACTCGGACAAATCAGGCTGAGGAACACCTACCATAAATCAGATATCTAACACTAACAAATTATGTGCCCATTACAGATGACCTTTGGAGCTGCTCAAGGTACAGTCACAATCATGCATTAAAAAAATCCGCCTTTCACTGTAATGTGTGAATGTATGAAATTAAATGAGGCTTGCAATGTAATCAGTGTGGTTGGCTGCTTTAATATATTCCATTTCAATTTCAAATCACCACAAGCCAAGAGTGACGAATCTAATTTGATCAGTTCACAAAAACACAGAAAAGCAAACGTGGATCTAGCAACATGGCCAGGTTTTCAAAGGAATTAATATTTTCTACTATCACCAGAAGTCCTTAATATATTTTTTAAAAACAGTAATTAAAAACAATCCCACACACAATTCTTTGCTCATCAGAAATTTCAACTCTCATATTCAAAAGTTCGAAAGATATAATATTTAAGTGAAAGGTATATTTAATTTTTTCAGTCAATAACATATTTCAACTGTATCCAAAAAAAAAAAGAAAAAACCCCAAAATCAAAAGGTCTTATTACTGACACTTAGAACAGGGCACTTGGAATCAATGTAGAAAGTTCTCTAGCACTGATTATTACCATCTAGCAAGAATATGTATACGAACACAATTCTTGATCTCCATCTCTCTTGTAAGTGTGAGGCAACACAGCTTACAAATTTAACTACTCTAGGTCTTTAGGTCCCTAGCAGCTGCTTCGTAGAGCCTGCAACAAGCACCATGGAGAGATAGGAATGAGGCTGGTGAGCCCAGTCACCTTTTAAAGTTGTGATGCTCTTCACACTCTCCCTAATTAATACACAATTTTCAAGGCTTTAGCATTTTCCTCTGGGCCTGCACACATCACTTCCAGAAGAAAAACATGGGGTGTTTCCAGGAACTGGACACTTGGTAGAGGGGGGCTTCCTAAAGGCTCCCACAGTGGAAATACAGTCTAGTGTCACTCACCAAACAGTAGCCAGCACTGTACAAGTCATAAATCAGATCACGCCACTCCCCTATTTAAAGTGTCGAAGAGCTTCCTGCTGTATTGAGGATAATATTCACACCCCTGACCCGGGATCTAGCCCCTGCCTATCTCTCCAGCTTCATCTCCCATTACTTCCCCCTCGCTGGCCGTCCTCTAGCCGCACCTGCCCCCTTGCAGTTGCAAGATGTTCCGGCCCCAGGCTCTTTCCCCTTGCCCTTGGCCTAGAATATCCTGCCTGCAGACTTAGTCCTATGGCTGGTTTCTTGTCACTCAGGCCACCTCCTTGCAAAGAACATCCTACCCACTTCCATCAAACCACTCCCCCAGTTTTACTGTCCCAGGAGGGATTGTTATTGTCTGAAATTATTGTGTTTGTCTCTCTCCTGTAGAATGTGCCACGAGAACAGACACCTTGACTATGCCTGGTGCACAGCAGGCCATCAGTAAATATTTCTTAAATTAAAAACTAACTCATAGGACACGGGGAGGGGGAAGGGTAAGCTGGGACGAAGTGAGAGAGTGGCATGGACATATGTACACTACCAAATGTAAAATAGATAGCTTGTGGGAAGCAGCCGCATAGCACAGGGAGATCAGCTCGGTGCTTTGTGTCCACCTAGAGGGGTGGGATAGGGAGGGTGGGAGGGAGACGCAAGAGGGAGGAGATATGGGGATGTATGTATATGTATAGCTGATTCACTTTGTTATACAGCAGAAACTAACGCACCATTGTAAAGCAATTATACTCCAATAAAGATGTTAAAAAAAACCCCAAAAATAAATAATAGCAAAAAAAAAACCTAACTCATAAAAAAAATAGGACAGTAATATACATGATGAGAGGCGCTGTAGTGATATAGATGTTTAAGGATTTCTTTTAAAATCGTTAGGAAGGATGCCAAAGAGGAAGGGTGGGCTGGGGGCTGGGGTTAAAGTGTTTGGAGTCTGCTGGCCTCCGCTTCAATTATGGAACTGTACTAGATTTAGATTACTGTCCAAGAAAATAACTTAGGCTGACCTCTGCTTCACATCTGTAAAATGGGGAAAAGAACATCTAGCTAGCAGATTATTGCAAAGAGCAGCATAACCACATGTAAAGAGTCGAACTGTTCAATAAGGGATTTAAATATTTTTATTTTTAATTTATTTGACATTACAAACTACCACTGACAAATCCTCTTTAAATAAAAACAGCAAATTAATAATAACAAAAATACGGTTGAGTTTGAAAATATGAAGTCATTATATACCCCTGGAAACTAGGAAACTGCAAATACAAATGGATAGAAATACGAATGTACAATTTCTAGAGTTTCAGACCAAGTGATGGTTGATGTCTCTAATAAACTTCTAATAAAATATAACATACATCCCATTTCTTTTCTGAGACAAAGACCCAAAGACAAAACACTATTCAAAAACTACAGTGATTTATTAATTTACATTCAGTTGAATAAAAGGTGAATGTAACAAAGAATACTTGTTAATTTTATTCTCCAGAGATGCTTTAGCCAAATCATGTCATAACAAAGATATCCCACAGCATGGCCTCTATCAGCACTGAACAAAAATGTAGCATTTTTCCTTCTGCTTTTTTCATTTGAGAAGGAAGGAACTATGATGGCTTATTGGGCAGTAAACGTATTCAAT
This sequence comes from Neophocaena asiaeorientalis asiaeorientalis, assembly GCF_003031525.2. NCBI lineage: Eukaryota > Metazoa > Chordata > Mammalia > Artiodactyla > Phocoenidae > Neophocaena > Neophocaena asiaeorientalis. The sequence continues at coordinate 203,715 of NW_020173387.1, forward strand.
GACACCAACCTTTTAGGATAATGAAATTCTCAAAACAGGTCAAACACTTGAAGCAGTTAAGTACTGATTGCATCCTGGAGGTACTATGTAACCAGACCTCTTTGTGCCAGTAATTCTGAGACTTGGTTTGGGGAATTATTTGAGAAGGGAAGAGTACTAGAAAAAATATTATTAATTGAGAAATACAAAAGGGTAGTAGCAAGGAGAAGGTCGTTGTGTTAAAAGTACTAATTGAGGGCTTCCCTGGTGGCACAGTGGTTGAGAGTCCGCCTGCCGATGCAGGGGACGCAGGTTTGCACCCCGGTCCGGGAAGATCCCACATGGCGCGGAGCGGTTGGGCCCGTGAGCCATGGCTGCTGAGCCTGCGTGTCCGGAGGCTGTGCTCCGCAACGGGAGAGGCCACAACAGTGAGAGGCCCGTGTATGGCAAAAAAAAAAAAAAAACAAAAAAAAACTACTAATTAAAAAAAATAAAAAGAGAAAATAGCAAAAGTAGAGAAAGCAGTTTATATAAACTAGTCTGGTCCGAACCTGTATTAGAATGGATCACGTGAGGTTGCTTTTTTTGGTAGGTCAAAAATCAGCAATTTTATATGGTTCAAACGACTACATTTATCAAAGCACTTAGGATTCCTTGTTAGTACATAATGAATGATATTCACTAACTCATGCATGAATTTTGTACGTGTGAACTCTGAATGGCTTGTATCTGGGAACTCTTCACAGCAGTGTATGAAATGGTAACCATTAGATGTCAGACTCCTTTGTGGGCAAGAAATGCTTCTGTTTTTGTTGATTCAAACTCCCAGATTTCTTATAAGAGCTGTTAAGATTTCAGTAGGACATGCTCAGTTTCCAGAGTAAGACTGGTACAGAAATTTTAAGGCAGGAGTTTAGAAGTGCTGAAATACTTCGAAGTCTGAATAAAGGCAAGAGTCGAGAGAGCATCATGAAGAATGAATAATATGAACCTACTCCACAATAACTAATATCTTAAGATGCTCAAGCACACTTTCATGGAGACATATGAATATACTTTAAAAATAACATAAAGTGAAGATATTAAGGCACATAAATAAACTTGTCACTGCAGTGACAATGTATCGGTGAAGTGGGGCAGGAAGATGAAAAGAGGAAATGTTCAGGTAAACACTCCAGCATTTAAAAACAAATGGCGCGTTTGGATAGCTAATGGGATAATCTGAATTACAGCATGTGGTATTCTGAAAAGGAGTGCTACAGAGTTGCCCCTGTGCTGGAAGGTGATTGGTTAAGCTTGTTCTGGTACTATTTATGATAATAAAACATCTTCGGCTGCATTTATGGGGCAGGGGGATTTTTAAAGAAAGTGAATATAGTGATCAAATTGTTACTGAGCAAGAGCTTAAACCCAATCCTAACCACCTGAAAGTCTTTGTTAATTAGTCAGGACCAACATAAGGTAGTGTGCAAGGGGCAGCCCAAGTGAAGGGTTTAATTAAGCACAGGGCAAAGTTGACATATGCATCTCAATGCTGTCCCTGGTTATAGGCTGACCAAACCGAGATGAAGCCCATTGACAAACTATATTTCACCAATTCTAACATGAATCCCCTCCCCCATGTTTTAACATCTTCGAAACCAGGATGTGTCCTAAATCGATGCCATTTTATTTATTATTTTTAATTTTTATTTACTTATATTTGGCTGCATTGGGTCTTCGTTGCCACGCGCGGGCTTTCTCTAGTTGTGGCGAGTGGGGGCTACTCTTTGTTGCGGTGCACGGGCTTCTCATTGTGTGGCTCCTCTTGTTCCAGAGCACGGGCTCTAGGCACATGGGCTTCAACAGTTGTGGCGCAGGCTCAGTAGTTGTGGCTCGTGGGCTCTAGAGTGCAGGCTCGGTAGTTGTGGCACACGGGCTTAGTTGCTCCGTGGCATGTGGGATATCTTCCCAGACCAGGGCTCGAACCTGTGTCCCCTGAATTAGCAGGTGGATTCTTTTTTTTTTTTTTTTTTT
>NW_020173387.1:205866-206885 GCF_003031525.2 Neophocaena asiaeorientalis asiaeorientalis
TGGCCACCTTTCTAAAAGTCACTGTGACCCAATTCAAACCAGCTAACCATCAAAGATTTTTCATTTTCTTTCACGATTCTGTAACAGACCTAGTATCCTTGATCATAAAAAAGACTAGGGAAGTAGACTGTCCTGGTCATCTATACATTTCCGATGTTAAAACATACCTCCAATTATGTTCTTTATCCGGGCTAGGAATCTTGGGAGATTCTATATGTAAGAACCTTACCACTAGGACCTCCAACTCTGTTACAAAGAACACTACTGTGTATGATGAAGCCTTCATGCAGAGAAATCTATGCAGATACAGAAAATATTCAACGTACCTTAAACTCCTGGCAGAATGGATACTTGCCACTGGGTAAGTAACTTGAGAAAACCTTACAGAAACCTTTTGATGAATTTTATTAAACAGTGTAAGACTGTTCAATACAGAGACCATGTGGTGAAGGAAAAAAAGAAAGAGCTCTAGATTCCTGCACTGCCCAACAAGGCAGTCACTAACCACACGTGACTATTTCAATTTAAATAATTAAAAATTCAGTTCCTCGGTCACACTAGCCACATTCAACTTTTCAACAGCCACATGTGGCTAGAGGTTACTGCAGCGGACAGCACAGATACAGAACATTTCTGTCACTGCAAAAAATTCTACCGGCCAGCGCTACTCCAGACTACCACCTGAAGCTGGGTCATACCTCAGCTGCTCCACTTAGCACCTGTAAACCCGGACAAATTAATGAGCTTCACTAATACTTGGTTTTCTCCTTGGTGGATTGAGTAGTATGTAATTGTTATCTTAACTCCCTGGGACGCTGCGAGGATCAGAGTTGCCATAAAAAATGTTAGCTACTAGGAAGTTGTATATTTTTATGTGATTTGTACTTTATGAAGGTGACTTTCATCTTTTTTGTGGGTTTTTAATGTGAGTTGGATACTTTTTACTGTTTAAATTCCAACTTTTATGGCTATGGCTCCTTCCCTTCCTCCTCCTCCTCTTTTTTTTTTTTTTTTTTTTT
>NW_020173387.1:206939-226939 GCF_003031525.2 Neophocaena asiaeorientalis asiaeorientalis
CCCCTCCCCCCCCCCCCCCCCTTTTTTTTTTTTTTTTTGCTTAAAAAAAAAATAGAAGAAAGCACACTTCCAGATATTTTTAGCAAACAAATGCCTAAAGTGCCACATGAGTAAGAGAAACGAACGAAGGGGGCTGAAGTAGGGCAGTGGCTGGCAAACTGGAGAACTCAAGTTCTGCGTCAACTGCTTTAGCTGCTACGTGGCTCCAGCCAATTGTTGCCATTCAGGAAAGCTGCCCTAGTGTAGCCAGACACTGATTTTTGAAAGAAACCCAGAAATTTGGCTTTTTATATTAAATCTCCAGTTTAAAAAAAATATTAGCGACTAATTAAAAATGGTGAATATTCTTCAGGCAAATTTAAACATACTTAGAGGTCATATGCAGCCCACAGCTGCTACTCTGTGACCTCTGGTTTCACATGGCAGCTACACTTCCTTCTCCATTCATGGTGCCATGCCTCAGGACACTCTTACAAACAAATGCACACAATTTATTCCTCACTGTACCTCATGGTGAAACAGAAATGAAATTCACAGTGTTATTTTACACAGATTACCACTCCCCAGTATTAAAGTTATTTCTAGGTTACTAAAATATAACACTTAAAAAACACACATGGGCTTTAAATGCTTTAAGATAATAAGTGACCCAAATTTAGAAAATAAAGAATTTATGTCCTCTTGAACCAAATTCCCAAAAAAGAAGAAAAAAAGAAACTGATACAGAAAATTACACATTTTACTGTAATTAAAGAAAATATTTTACTTTTTATACTGCTACTCCACTGGAAAATTACTGGAAATCTGGGAAAGAACTATAATGCTTTATATAAAAGCCATAGGTCTCTACTGATGAATGAGTCGAGATATTAAAAAAAATTCCTAATTTGGAAAGCTTACTGCCAGAAAGAAAAGCAAATCTTTTAATTCTCCCAGTAATTTAAATACTGCACACTCAAAAGCCCATTAAATTGAAAAAGGTTTCTTTCTGTACTGTATATGGAAGCATACACAATTTTTTATTCTAAGTGTACTCAACTGTATTTTATTGTTATCATATACCCACCCCAAGGAACCAGCAGTTGCAGCCTTTTTATTCAGTTGATAATCCAAATATTGTTTCTAATACAAATATATGGTTTATCATGCTTATTTATCACTAACTTGGTACACTTCATAATCGCATTACAACCCCACTGTGTACTGAATACCACTTACAGTTCGAAGTACTCAAGATAAGCATCGTTACTTTCAAGAGAAGATTGGCAGTAATTAAAGGTCTTACTTAGTAGTTGTTGGTAACCGTGTTTTTTTTTTTTTTTTTTTTGCGGTATGCGGGCCTCTCACTGTTGTGGCCTCTCCCGTTGCGGAGCACAGGCTCCGGATGCGCAGGCTCAGCGGTCATGGCTCACGGGCCCAGCCGCTCCGCGGCACGTGGGACCTTCCCGGACCGGGGCACGAACCCGTGTCCCCTGCATCGGCAGGTGGACTCTCAACCACTGTGCCACCAGGGAAGCCCCAGTAACCATGTTTTTAAGGAGGTTAAAAAAACAATAGAAAGCAGTATAGATATATTTAATTTGGTAATTGTATTTTATTAATGAGATCTATTTTGGATATATACTTTGGGGTTAAAACAAAGATGTGCTAAACTGTTACCAGTGTGATGCAAAAGAATGATATAGAGGTATTTTGTAACTCATCACTGAGAACCACTGAAACATCTGTGGACTACACGGCATAAAACTAAATCATACCAGAACACTAATAATAATAATAAAAAAAACAAGTACTTTGCACTTACAGACCTCCTTCCAGGGGAATTACTCTTCTTAAACACACCTTATTTTTCCCTCTTTGAACAAATAAGACAACTAAATCAAAGAGTAATAATGGTCTGCCCATGCCACAAAGTGAGTCAGTTACAAACCAGGAACAGATTTTCTAACTTGTTCATTCTCTTATAATTATACTGTGCAAAGATTACTCTGTTGTAGTGTGTCCTGCAGGTTACACCCAAGACATAGGTTATCTCCACATTTCATGTGGGCTTACTACACCCCCCCCTTCCTGCCCCAGCCTATTAATAACAGTAGTGTTTACAGACCAACAGTGCCATTAAGATGTGTGCCTGCCTGCCGCTCCAGCGAGGGTCCCGCAGGGAGACAAGAACAGAGCAGACTACAAGCCTCTCAGCCACCCCCATCTCCCCACCTTCAGGCAGCTGTCCAGAGATGGCCTCCAGGCATACCGAGATATCATAAAAACTGGTAAAACCAAATAACAGATTTTGAGTGCTCAGAGAAATTCAAAGATGGCAAGGTCATTAAAGAGTTAGAGCTGTGAACCACTAGAAAAACCCACATGCAAAATGGCCAGCTGCTATGATCTGTATACAGGTTCTGGAGGGCAAGGAGTGGGTCCGGGCAGAGATGGTCCTCATGTGAAGTCCATCTGTGGACTTTTTGATTCATTCTACTAATAGAGTAGGGCGTCCACTTGATTTATATAACCTAAAGGTTCGAACAAGAAATTTCTAGCCTGGAATTTATGCCATCTCCTGAGGTGCATGGAATCACAGCCCAACTCTATTAGGAATTATCAGAAAGTAGGTAGATCTGGGTGGGAAATCAAGTTCATGTGGAGTGAGGAGAGGGCATGGGCTAAATGTCTGATGAATATATAGATATACACGGACGGAAAAAGTTTTATCATACAGTTGGAGGGTACGATGGCAAAGAGAGAAGAGAGGAGGGAGTCAGAAGAGTATGCTATAAACATTAATGTATTCTATAAGAAACAAAGTATTATGCTTCCACGCTAAAGTATTGTAGAAAACAATTTCACATACTATTTCTTAGGTGCCTATCAGGTGTAAGTTGCCACCAGACACACAATAACATCTCAAGAATGGTCCCCATCCTCACAAAGTTATAATGCATGAGGGGCAGTGCTTAAGAGCTGCACAGAGTTTGGAGGACAAAGAGATCATTTTTAGCTGGGAGGCCTTAAAGGATAAACAGAATACCACAAGGGAGAGACGGGATTGGGATGGGCGAGGCAGGCAGGGGAAACTCATGAGCAGGGGGAGGTAGCCATGGTGGAGTCAAGGCCCGCCCAGGGAGGGGTCTAAACTGCAGGTGCCCCGGAAGTGCTGTCTCAATCCTTTTAGGCAAAAGGGGGGTAATCTGAAACCAACAGCCTGAGATAAGGTTGATCCGAGACTCTTTTCTAGCTCCAAGACCCCAATGCTGGGAAATGGGGCTAACCAAGCTATTTGTCCTGCCTGGAGACCCAAGGTAAGCCCAACTATGACTGTGGTGCCCAGACATGTCCTTCCAATGCCTCCAGGACTACCACCTGGTCCCACCTCCTTTGGGTGACAGGCAGCAATGTGAAACTGCAAAGGGCTGATCTCCTAGGACAGAGGAGCTTTTTAAAATACACAGCCACTGGGGCCCCACCCCAGACCCTGCCAGCTGGGCCCAGAGGTAAGGAGAAGACCACAGGAGGTGGGAAAGGTCCCAGAAATCCCAACTATGTAGACGCTTAAATGCCAGGGTTGGGATAGCTGCTACCTCGACACCTCCCAGTCACCCAGCTAGTCTCTTTGGGGATTCCCCACCCTCCACGGTGGCCCTTCCCTACTTTCATGATGTTAATGTTGAAAATAACAAGTGTTCTTATTGCCAATCTTGCTGAAATGCATTTATTTCATCTTCTCTCGTTACCAAAACCCAGTTTCTTCCAGCTTACTTTTCCCTAGCCCATTTCTTCTCTTTCGCTTTATCCTTGAATGCTGTATTAGCTCATACAGCACCATAAATGATTCCCTTATCGAAGAAATAATTCATGTGTTTGACTTCATTTTCCGTTCTACTGCCTACTTAAATTGTTATCTAGATACCAACCAATCTCCCTTTCTATATCAAAGTCATACTTAATACATATTTGACATGAAGCAATATTAAAGTTTGAAGAGTTTTACTAACTCTGAGATTCTCAATACTATGTGCATCAGAGTCACTGGGGAGCTTTTTAAAATACACAGTCACTGGGACCCCACCCCAGACCTACTGAACCAGATACCTGGCGGTGGCATCTGGGCACCTGTCATCTTAAAAAGTGTAAAAGATACACCCCGGTTGTTAAGAAGTAATGTGCTAAAGTATGTGATTAGGGAACTTGGGTTTGGCCAAATTTCTGCACACAAGTACAACTATTTTTTACCCTCCCTAGGAAACAGGCAACACTTATTACCGATAAGGGACATCTGTAAACAACATGAAAATGATTTGTGGATTATTTGTTTCAACCTCTCCTATTAGTACTGACAGAATTAAATGACAGTCATCACGATTGATTTTAAGCTCCTTGAGAGTAGGAACCATGCTTTTTCATACTGCAACCATCCAGTTGCAGTGTTGTACCAGATGCTGGGAATACAAATATAAACAGAAAACATGGTCAATGAGAGGCTACAGAAACCAATTCAGATAGAGTAACAGTAATACTAAGGACTATCACAGTGGTGTGGATAAAGTGTTATTCTCCGAAATAATAAAACCAACTGACATTTACTGCATGTTTACTACGTGCCTGGCACCATTCTAGGCATTTTACATATCGCCCTGCTTCCATATTATCCCATTTAATTTGAACCCTACGAGGCAGGCCCTATATTCCTCCCAGCTGTACAGGGAAGGTGCACGGGGTAAGTCACATGCCCCAAAGTTACTTATCTAGCAAGAGGTGGAAAGCCAAAACTTGAACTGGCCATTCCGGCTCGAGAGAGCAGGCTTTTAATCATTACCTTACACTGCCTTTCAGGAGCCTAGGTCAGCGCCCTTGGTGCTCAAAAAATGCTAGTGGAAGGAAGGAAGGAAAGAAGGAAGGAAGGGAGGGAGGGAGGGAGGGAGGAAGAAACAACAAATATTTACAGAGTGCTCCCACAGTATGCCTGAAACCCTTCTCCCTAAGACTCCTGAACATTATAGACTAAAACCTATGATTGTTTGTATGATTCTTAAAAGCTTAGGAAAAAAAAATGTTATCTTTCCCTCCACTTCAGTAACGGGATCAGAAGTTAGGTTTCCATAGCTAACCCTTAAAACAGATCCCTTCACTTCTCTGCTCCTCTAGTTCCAATGAGCTTACATCATCTGGGAGCCAAACTAAAAATGACATTTTCAGGACATTGCTTCCAAGAATTTCCCACATGCCCTAGCATGTTACAGTGACACACTGCTGCAATGAGCAAGAAATTCTCTTAGAATTAGGCGAGGGCTTCCCTGGTGGCACAGTGGTTAGGAATACACCTGCCAATGCAGTGGACACGGGTTTGAGCCCTGGTCAGGGAAGATCCCACATGCCACGGAGCAACTAAGCCTGTGCACCACATCTACTGAGCCTGTGCTCTAAAGCCCGTGAGCCACAACTACTGAAGCCCGCGTGCCTAGAGCCCGTGCTCCGCAACAAGAGAAGCCACCGCAGTGAGAAGCTCACACACCGCAACGAAGAGTAGCCCCCGCTCGCCGCAACTAGAGAAAGCCCGCGCACAGCAACGAAGACCCAATGCAGCCAAAAATAAATAAATAAAATAAATAAATTTATTAAAAAAAAAAGAATTAGGTGAAGAAGAGAGGCAAATCTAAAAATGATATTTCAGGTTGAAAGAAGGAAAAAAGTTTCCTGATTCAGCGCTAAGGGCTGCTGCCAACAGCTTGTTTTGTTCCCAAAGATCAGCACACAAAAGTTTCACAGAGCTGGAAGGAAAAGATTTGGATGCTAAGTTAGATGGGGGGTTGGGGGGGGGCATGATTCCCATCATTCCTTTGGGAGCAGTAGAAAAATAACAAAACCTCTATAAAAGAGATGAGCACGTCTGCTGTGAAAGGAATGACCCCTCACATATAGCGAAAGCAATTTGCATCTACAGATCTCATTGGTATAAACGACCTCCTTCAAAGAGTGAAAACCTCAATGGAAAGCCACTATATACCCATGAAAGGCTTTGCCGGCTATTTGTTGAGCTGTATACAGACTAACAAACAGGAGTGGTTAACCTGGCACACCATGCACTATAGAGATTTTTTTTTAAGTAGGCTTAGTCAGCTAATCTTGTTGAGATTTCTCTCATACTACTGATTCCTTATTCTCAAAATAAATTAAGAGGCTTCATTCAAAATTCCCTGTGGTCTACCAGCTTGAGTTTGTTGGGTGTCTTTGATTGTCTCTTGTCTTCAGATTCCCTGCCTTGTCTCTTTAGATTTTGCTGTGCCCTTTGGTATTTCCCGTTAGTCCATGTCTGGAATAGCTAATTACACGGTAGCATAATTCCCGCTCGTACAACAAGGAATAGCAGAACCTTGCTAATTCACACCAATAACTGAAAGACTCCTGTGTAAGTTACTGAATTATGCAAATGAGCAATAAGTGAAGAAAGATGATTCAAAATTGTATTTCATTCATTTATTTTGACAAGTGTAGTTTAGCCTTAATTATTTTGAACATTTCTTTGTAGCATACTAATAAATTTCCCGTGGCACATTTGTTAAAAGTGATAAAGCCTTTACTAAGAGAGACCAATGTGTGCTCTGCTGGATAATTTCCTCAAGACAGGCTCGATTTAGACCCTCCCTTTTATCTTGACTTTCACTGACTTTTAGCATCTACTTTTTTGGGGGCAAGACAATACATAATATACCAATAAAACATAGGGATAATTTTAGCAGTAAACGTTTACTCCATAAACAGGTCCTACGTATGTCTAAACGTCCATCATGACGATAGTTTAAAAAATTAATCATGCTTCAAGTAAAACCTTTTTACATTCTCTGGTCATAATGCTAATAGGACTTTATTTTTATCTTCTAAATAAAACTAATTCCATCTGTCATTCATCTCTTTTAATTTCTGTTTTGTTTTGTCTTACCATACTTCTTTCTTTTAAAGTTAAAGATGTCTGTTTTAAGATAAGTGGATATATCACAGTATGTAACGTTTTCATGTCAAAATACTTACATTATTATATCTGAGTTAAATTATTTAAGATAGGAAAACACTTTGATACACTTCTGACAGATGTATCTTGCAGGATGGAATCAACTTCTTTCAAAGCAGCACCACTGGTTACAGTGTGGAGTGAAGAGCGAACAGCTTTCCAGCTTCCAGTCTTGGGTTTAAAGCTTCGCATAGACTACCCTCTTAATAAGTGCTTTTTACTAAACCTCCAATTCAAACGTGTTTTAAAAATCACCATGCATTTGTCAAATGAGGTTCTTTGATTTATAAAAGCTAGATCAGCAATAGAGCATTTAAAGAATAGTGGGAAAGACAAAACTTAGTCTCAAACTTCACGCCAGCATCTGTGCCGATTAAAATCTCATCTTTTCTTCAAGGCCCAATTCAGGTTCCATCTCCACTGGGAATCCTTTCCGGAGCTAAAATGCAGAGATCCCACAGCACTTCATGCCATCCCCTTGTGTTAGAGTTATTTGCCTTCAGGTCGAAGTCTCCCTACTAGATTAAGAGCAGGGCAGCTGTGACACAGTGGAAACAAGGCTGGGCTCTCACACCACACAGCTCTGCTACCTCAGGAGGGTCGTTTCGTCTCTTTCAGGTTGTTTTTTCATCTGAAAAAATGTCAACTATTTTATCTAATGGGAAATGTAAAAGATAATAGATGTGACTGTTCTCCATAAAATATAAAGTCCTATAAAAAGTAGGTGCTGGGGCTTCCCTGGTGGCGCAGTGGTTGGGAGTCTGCCTGCCGATGCAGGGGACGCGGGTTCGTGCCCCGGTCCAGGAGGGTCCACATGCCGCGGAGCGGCTGGGCCCGTGAGCCATGGCCGCTGAGCCTGCGCGTCCGGAGCCTGTGCTCCGCAGCGGGAGAGGCCACAACAGTGAGAGGCCCGCGTACCGCAAAAAAAAAAGAAGAAAAAAAAAGAAAAAAAGTAGGTGCTTATAGGGTGAATTCGTGAATAAGAAAATGATCAGAAATATTATCACCTCTAAAACAGGACCCAGGTCTTGGTTATACTTGGGCCCTTTACATATCACACAAGGCAGAGACGCAGCAAACACTCATTGAATGAATTTTGGGGGGGGGCGGGGTGTGAAACAAGGAGAAACAGATAAAACCAGACTTACACACAGACCTGGTTTGGTGATCTTATTTGTGAGTCGGGTTTTATAATAATTTCTTAAAACAAGAAAAGTGGATCCGCGTCTAAAATTATTCTGCAAACCTATCTTTTTGTGAGCACAGCTGATTTAAGCCTTAAGCTCTAAGGGACAGTGCTAAGGCTAACAGGTTTCCCAGGGCCTTTACACGGGGAGAATGCAATCAATGTTAATTCAACTGAACTCCATGACAGACGACTAATTCCGTCTAGTTACTGTCCCGTTGGCCACAAAGTAAGAGAATACTGATGGGTCTGGATAAATTCATGACAACTATAAAAAGAACTACTCTAAGCATGAGAGGTAGTATTTATTATACGGACATGACAGTGCAGCAGCATAAAATAATAAACGGACACTGACTAATCACGTGCAAATCAACACCACATCTGGGCCCGGGGCTACTGAGTAACTGGAGATATCACAGGGGCACAAACTTCAAAAGTTACGGCTGAAGCCCTGAGAGAATTATGAAAAATTTAAAGAATTACAGAGGATAATGAAAACATATGCCAATTTCTATGAAAAGCAAGAAAGCAAAGCAAATTAAACCCAAACAAAAAAACCCAGTCAGGTTAAAAATTAAATCTGCACTGTAGTCGGAAGGGTGAGGACTATGCAAAAACACTTCACTTTTAACCATTAGAGGCTATTCAGATGTGGCACATGCAATTGGTAAAAACAACAAACAAAAACAAGATGAAAAAGATGCATGAGAAGCAAGTGCTGTCTCTTATAAACATAAAAGGAGCATAAACATTTCGGAAAAGAAACATTATCACGACAAAGTTAAGGCAAATAAGAAATGATGGAGACATTAAATTCTGGCCTCTAAGTAAATGAGCAAAGATTCCCAAGAGGAAAAGAATATGCAATTTAAAAATAATCCCAAACTACTAGAGGAAAAAAACCAGAGTCAGACCGACCCTGTTTAAATCCCAAATATCTCTGAGAGCAGGAAATAATTCTGGACGACTATAAACCCTCTAATTTGCTTGAAGCAAACGGGGCTGGTGTTTTCATTTCTTTCACTGACTTTTTTGTTTAAGGTCACATTTACTACAAATTTTAGCTGGTATTAAGAAGTCACAAAGTCAATAACTGATAAAACCACAAAGCGTGCTTCTTTAGAAAGATTTAAGAACAACAACAACAAAAAAAGGGAATGTCACATGCTTTTAAGGCTACAGACCTTTTAATGTTTACGGCTGCACGTTTTAAAGAAGTAACTTATATTTTACGTGGCTGATTCAATACACTTCTAGCGAAAAGCACTAATTTTGAGGGGAAGAAATTTTAGTGTAACCATATCTAACCCAAGTGCTTTATTTAGGTCATGTTATAACAGATTATTATAGATGTTATAACAAATATCGATAATTTAATATTCCTGAAACTTAGAGTACATTCTATCTTGATAGTTACAGGATCTACTCTCTTCTCGGCCATGAGTATTATAAGCCTTTCCCTCCTAATTAATCTGCAATTAATTCAACCAACCTCTAATTAGTTTTCTACAACTTTACCCTACTTAGGCAACAAAGCAGTCTCTAGACTGGGTTTTAAACCTGGGCTAAAATAGACTCCTACAGACCAAAAATGGTTCTGGGATTTCTCTTTGTAGTGTAATTTAGATGTCATATCTAATTTGCTGTCATGACTATTGTTTCACTGTGCAATTTGTATGTCGTTTTGAATGGTAGACATCATAGCTTTATTGAATTAAGCCTTCTGTCTTTAGGGCCTGATGTTACATGTTTGTGTGTGTATGTTTATGTCTCAAAAGCTCCTTTTGATATCAAGTAATAGTAGAAAAGGATTATGCTCTTTTGATATGTTTGTTCCCATCTTGGTAAATATAAACACAAACTGGTGGGGAAAAGCCCTCTTCAAACTAAAGAAACAGAATTTTAAATAATAATAATAATAATATTACTCCTCCTCCTCCTACTATTATTATTATTTTAAAGACAGAGATAGCTAAATAAGCCATTCACATTACAGAAGTATAGAGGGCCTGGCTGTTTTGTAACCTTAATGGCTTGATTGTCAATTCTATTAACATTCTTTCCCAAGAACTGTCCTTTTCATTGACAGTTTTTGTGATGCTACCTCAAACATAAGGTATTACTCTTACCACAATTCCATAAACACAAAGAAATTCAAACGCACCCTGGCTTTAACTCGTAAGGAACAGAGGCCATCTTACCTCTATTGCAATACGCAGTTTAGTGTCAGTCTGTGACTGTCCTTCTTCTCCTGGCCTTTGGGTTCAAGTTCTAAACTAAAGTCAGGGCTAAGACTAACCACGGAAAGCCTTCCAGTAGACCACTGGAATAGATAGCCTTTTAAGTAATTTTTAGTGCATGAAATTTCATAAAGTTTTTACTAGATAATTACACTTCCTGATTTTGTAATTAGTGGAAGTACATGCAATTACATAATAATTATGATAGTAATTACGTAATTAAGATGTATAATTATGTAGTAAAAAACATCATGGAAATAAAACCATGTACTGTGTAAGCACAATACATTTTAAAAGTAAATTCACTAGCTCAACTGTTCAAAAATACTTTTCTTCAAAATAAAGTGATTAGCTCACATTATGGTGTAACTGCTTGAAAATTATTTAATATTTTTTCCCTCGTTGGTGATAGAAGTATGTATCTTTTAAAGTACATGAAAACAATCTTATCAGGTTTTCCCGGCTCTCAAACACTCAAAAAATGACAATATGTTTTGCAAATGAAGACCATCAACCACAGCATTATCACCTAGATAATGCCCTTGTTTGTGCTGCTGTACTTGTCACTATAAAAGGGACAAGGAACCTGCTCATTGAAAAGACATACTAGGAAAGGATTTTACAAAACTTGTAACACATCTGTTATCACAGCATGCTTGTGAGTCCATTTCTACATAAAAGTGCAAAACTTGAGTGCATATTTACAGAAATGGGCTTAAAGAAAAGGCACGTTATTAGAATCTGGAAGTTTGTTGCCCAAACACATGGCAGCTTTGTCATATACAACTTTCGCTATCCTAAAGAGGATAACAGAAAATATACAGAGACAAGACACCTCCACTACGGGCAAAGCGACTATGATGACAATTCCCTGGAAAATGTAGTTTCTCTTCTGTCACACTGTAAAGTTGTCTTTAGTTAAACAACAAAACAGAAACAAAATCAGCAGTAATCAGACAGAAAAGCAAAGCAGTATGAAGGGGCTCCAGGCTGCCATAGGAAAATACCAACTTTGTCATTCTTGTACTGAGCATAAAAATACAACAGAAAAGTCAGCAACAGTAGGAAAAGTAAATGCCAAAGTAAATTCTGTAGTTCCAAAATTAAGAAATAGAATCTTGTTTTCATTTCAAAAAAATTCTAGTTCGGTGCCTTGAAATCTTTACAAGCATACTAAATCAATGTTGTAATGAGACCCAGAATGTGGTGACTGGTGGGCACATACAGAGTAACCCTTGTATGAAGTGGCTATAGAGCTACATTCCAGTTTTCTCTTTTGTAAGCCACTCATCTTGAGAAGCTGAAAGCCATTCTGAAAATCTTAATTTACTTCTCCGTTGTTCCTTCTAGTTACGAAGAAACAATGTGGAGGAACTCATGCTTTCTTGCTTTTCCCCCCTCTCCTAGCTCTTCTCAGGCTACTACATTTTTAAGCATAATTACAGAATATATTTCAGAAGACTAGGCTGTCATGCCAATTCCACCTGAAACCTGGCTAGGCCTTCTGTGTTCTGCTCATTTGTCATTTTAAAGTTTTGCCAAAAGGATGGCCCCAATCAGTGGATGAGTAGAATGGAAGTAGGCTTTAGTTACTAAGGACAGTGTCTTGAAACAGTGCTTCTCAAGCCCAGGAATCACCTGGGAATCTTGTTAAAATGCAGATACTGATGCGGTAGGTCTGGGGAGGACCTGATATTTTGCGTTCCTAACAAGTTCCCAGGTGATGCCTACACTGCTGGTATACTGATCACTCTCTGAGTAATAAGACATTATGTTTGATTTGGAAAAAAAATGCAGGGAGAAAAAAGCTGACCTGGGTTCATCTGCATGTTATTTTTTTCCTCAACTGCTAAACTACTGGAATCATTATTTCAAGTTGAACAAAACATTTCTTTGTAAAATTTCAGTTCTTATAATTTGTTTCTTGTTATAAAAGCAGTACATGCCCAGATTATATAAAGAAGAAAATAAAAATTATCTATAATCCACCCACAGATAACAGCTGTAAACAGTTCTAGTGTTTCTTACTAATTTTTCCACCTTGCATATAAACTACAAATTAGAATCATAATGGTTACTTAGTTTTGGACTTTGACCTTATATTGTTAGTATTTCTCTAAGTCATTAAAGATTGAAACTACACAATGTCTAACAATAACACTCCCCCAAAGCTCAGGATTATAGGAACCACTTTTTCTATCATCAGAATTCTTTATGTGTTTCTACAATCACTTCCTAATCATGAATTGTTCTGAACTGCCACGTTAGAGTCTCCCACGATAAAAATTCACTTAAACTAAAGAAAGTTAAAAAGAAAAACCCAAAACCTCAGATCATTTTTTATTCGTAAGAAAATGAAACAAAAGGAAAATGGACTGCCCATTTCAAAATCAGTTTCTTTAACGAAAATGTTTTTCACAGTTATAAAAGATATAACTTTAAGAAGACCAAATTGGTACTTAAGTGAAATTCTACCTTTACTTTTATATGTATTTGGTAGGTATGAATTGTTTTGTGTATGCTCTGTTATTATTTATTAAAAACAGAGAAAAGGTTCATTTCTAAAATTCAGTGGAATAACCCAGAAGAAGAATTGGATCAGACAGGGTGTCTGACACAGCCTTCTTCTTAATGCCTCCTGAAGCTTTAACAAAGTAAATTCTAAGAATGTCAACTGGCTTAGAGAGGACTCCAGCGGCTCTTTGCTACTTATATTTCAGTACTTCTAGCAATGATATAACTCTTTCGCTTTCGCTTTAGCAGTTTAGGAATAGTAGAAATCCTTAACATTGAAAAGGGAGCTGCCTTAAACCCTCAGAAATCTCCAAATTCCCATAGGCACTAAAGCATATAATTTTTTCCCATACAACTCTTATTTTCTGGCAACCCCCCAAAAAACAAAAAGAAAAACCCCCAAACCAAACAACAACAAAAACCCAAGAAACAAAACACTAAACCACCAAAAGAGTTTTTTAGATTCCTTAGCTTTTCAGTACTAGCTGTGTCCCTCTTTGGGGTCCCTATTTTCCACAAGGTAATACAATCATTACCACTTCATGAGTGTAACTATTTGGCTGATAGCAAGCAGAGAACAGGACTCTGGCAGTGTGGGTGAGGGGCAGGCACCCAGGCTCACTCACTAGTAGTTAAGTGACTTGACATCCTTTTGATTCAATTCAAATTTGGCATCAGCAAAATGAGAGCTACGACGTCACTCATCTTCAGTTATCACTTGCAAAGAGTTGAAATGACAGATATTAAATCTGAAAATGTCAAGGAAATTTCCTGACATTAATTTATGGCACACCTGAGTCATGCGAGCAATACAGGAGATTGGAGAACTTTCCAGCACACTGCCATTCATGGACAGAAGTAATTCCTAGGACTCACTCCTCCACAGTTTTTCAAAGTGCTCGTGTGACCTTATTTTGCACCAAGAATTCATTCAACAAATATTTACTGAGCTGGCTCCCACAGGCAAAGCACAGATCAACAAGGTACAACCCTTTGCCTCCATGAACTCAGTGGAAGAGAAAGTGAAAACAATTCAGGGGCTTCCCTGGTGGCGCAGTGGTTGAGAATCTGCCTGCTAATGCAGGGGACACGGGTTCAAGCCCTGGCCTGGGAGGATCCCACATGCCACGGAGCAACTAGGCCCGTGAGCCACAACTACTGAGCCTGCGCGCCTGGAGCTTGTGCTCCTCAACAAGAGAGGCCGTGACACTGAGAGGCCTGCGCACCGCGATGAAGAGTGGCCCCCGGTTGCCACAACTAGAGAAAGCCCTCGCACAGAAACGAAGACCCAACACAGCAAAAATAAATAAATTAAGAACATTTCGTAAAATCTTAAAAAAAACCCAAAAAAACAATTCAGGACCAGTCCTACAAGAAGGGCATTCCACAGGGTGCTATGGGAATGCAAAGGAAGGAAGCTTATACTACATTAAATTTCTTCACCAATATAATGGGGCACAATCCACTGCTACCTCATGGGACTGTTGTGAGGACCTGTGTGAGACATCTGAAAGGATGACAGGAAACTACAAAGTACCTTACGTAGGGTCAGCCTAGTTTTGGTGACACTAACGGAAACAACAAATACCCACAGACGTTAACCATCAGGTATAAAGAAAAGACAAAAGAAGAGCGATGGTAACAAGAAAAGTTTAAGAAAAGACTGGTAAAACAAGCCAGTGAGAACAAAGCTTGAGAGGGGAAGTGGCTGGGAGATCTCACCATGCTGAGAGGAGCGAGCAGCTCGGCCCCTGACAGGGGCTGCCCAGTAGGCTGTGGCCCTCAGGCCGCCCATGGGCCTTTGAAAGAAGTAGGAGTGACCTGAAGTATAGTCCTTCTGGGCCTAAAGGGACTCCACTGAGAAACTGGGCTTCCTAACAGATGCTTTTCAAAAGTCCACAGTTAAAGCACCATCCTTTTGCAAACATTTATACCATAGCTCCAATTCCTTTCTTCAACACAGAGTCCTCAATCCTGGTGTTCCTATTCTGGCAGGACTAATAGAACATTCACCAAGACGACCATGTGTTATGGGCTGAACTGTATACCCCCCACCCCCAAAGTCATATCAAAGAGGGGTTGAAGTCCTAACCCCCAGTACCTCAGACTGTGACTATATTTGGAGATAGAGCCTTTAAAGGGGTAATTAAGTTGAAATGGGACACAGAAAGGTACAGAGGGAGGACCATGTGAAGACAGGGAGAAAACGGCCATCTACAAGCCAAAGAGGCCTCAGAAGAAGAAACCCTTCTGACACCTTGATCTCAGACTTCTAGCCTCCAGAACAATCAGGAAATACATTCTGTTGTTGAAGCGACCCAGTCTGTGGTAATGTGCTATGGCAGGCGTAGCAGACTAATACATCATCCTACTACAAATAGCTGACGCAGAATAAGGGGAGCTAAGCATCTGGTAAAAGAGAACAGGAACAGAAAAAAAGTGGTTTTTCTGCTTTTGTTTTTAGGAATACGGGAAGATCAAACACTAAAGTGAAAAGGCAATTAGTGTTCAAAAGAATAAAAAGACAAGCCACAGACTGGGGTAAAATAGCTGCCAAAGACACATCTGATAAAAGACCGTTATCCAAAATATACAAAGAACTCTTAAATAAGAAAACAACCCGACTAAAAAAATGGGCCAAAGACACTTCACCGAAGAAGATATACAAATGGCAAATAAGCATATGAAAAGATGCTCCACATCGTATGCCATCAGGGAAATGCCAGTTAAAACAACATTGAGATGCCACTACACAACTATCAGAATGGCTAAAATCTGGAACACTGACACGAACACCACCAAGCGCTGGGGAGGATGTGGAGCTACAGGAACAGCCATTCACTGCTGGCTGGAAAATAACGTGGCACAGCCACTTTGGAAGTCAGTTTTTCAGTTTTTCACAAAAATAAACATCAAATGATCTAGCAACTGCGTTCCTTGGTGTTTACCCAAAGGAGTTGAAAACATGTCTGCACAAAAACCTGTTCATGGATGTTTATAGCAGCTTATTCATAACTGCTGAAATCTAGAAGCTACTAAGACGTCCCTCAGTAGGTGAACTGATAAATAAACTGTGGTACATCCAGACAATGGAATATTATTTAGCACTAAAAAGAAATGAGCTACCAAGTCAGGAAAAGACAGGGGAAACTTAAAGTGCATCTTACTAAGTGAAAGAAGCCAATCTGAAAAAGCTACATACTATGTGATTCCAATCACATGACATTCTGGAAAAGGCAAAACTATGGAGACAGTAAAAAAACAGACAAACAGGGCTTCCCTGGTGGCGCAGTGGTTGAGAGTCCGCCTGCCGATGCGGGGGACACGGGTTCGTGCTCCGGTCCGGGAAGATCGCACATGCCGCAGAGCGGCTGGGCCCGTGAGCCATGGCCACTGAGCCTGTGCATCCGGAGCCTGTGCTCCGCAACGGGAGAGGCCACAACAGTGAGAGGCCCATGTACCGCAACAAACAAACAAACAAACAAACAAACAAACAAATTCAGCTGTTGCCAGGAGTTATGGGGAGGGAGGGGTCATTAGGAGTAGCACAGAGGATTTTTAGGGCAGTGAAACTACTGTGTATGATACTGTAATGGTGTTTACATGTCATCATACATTTGTCCAAACTCACACAGTGTCTCATAGTGAACCCTATGGCAAACCATGGACTGTGGGTGATAACGATGTGTCAGTGTAGGTTCATCAAATGCCCCACTCTGGTGGGGGATGCTGATAATGAGGGAGGCTGTGCATGTGTGGGGGCAGGGGGTACATGGGAAATCTCTGTACCTTCTGTTCAACTTTGCTGTGAACCTACAGCTGCTCTAAAAAATAAAGTCTATTAAGAAAGGCAGTTAGTGGATCCCTTCCTTTGTTTCCAAAACAATTTGACCAGATCAGTGGTTTATCACACTTAACTGTATCTGAATCTTTCGGTCTGCAAAGGACTCTAAGCTCCTCCAGGGCAGGGAGCATTGGCCATCTTTGTTTTTCTGACATCTGGGATGGCACTCAAGAAATAATAGAAAATATATGCACACTGCTTTTATCGTTGCCAAATAAATAAAAAAAGGCTCAGTTGAGAAAAGTCGGAGACTCTTCTTCCTCCTCTTTTTTTAAGCAGACTTAATTTAGACAATTGGGCAAAGATTTGAATTGATTCATGTCTCCCCCAAACAGTTCACTTATCACTACTCAGGCCAAGCCCCCCCGGGATGAGGCAGCCAAATGGGACCCTTACGTGCTGCCAGCATGGAAATGGATTTTTACTTCATATATTGCCACTACGTTCCTCTAAAACTTCTTTTGGATCTATTAGGCCATCTATGTACATTCTGGAGCAGTTACAATCCCACAGAAGTCTTTGGACTTTCTGCCAAAGTCCCACAGAAATAAGATTTTTAAAATGTTATGTACTTATGGTGAATATGAAGTGGATACTTCACCAAAGTGAGCCCCTTACCATCTTAAAGGAAAGGGAAAACTATCAAATGGGGTTAATTCACATCATGGACCAATGGCCTGTAAACCTTCGTTTGAAAAGCAAAGCACGGGAAAAAGCTTTGACAAGAGCTACTTTTCACCATAAAAATAAACCTCTTTCCAATAATTTGTGGGTTTTTTCCAAGTCAAATTGCCAAATTTCAAACACAGATTAAAACCACAATCCAGTTACAACCTCCAAAATACGGGCTTTATAATGGAAATGGTAAAACTATCCTAGCGAAGGAAATGTTGCTAGGTATCAACAGTAAAGGAGAGTCTATGGTAAATACTTTATGCGCCGGTTTCAGGGCACTTGTTGGCAGACGATACTTAGATTCCATTCTCAATAATATAACTGTGTGTAACGACTGTCATTTTTCACAGGACTTTTGGTGTTAACAACTATTGGCGTTCTGGCCTTGGTCCAAATTGAATAAATATATTTGCCCTCTGGATCCCACAGATTTTCAATTCATTTTAACAGCAAATCTCCCTTGAATGGCAAATCAGAAAGAAGAGAGCACTTCACTCCAACTTATAAAGTGAGAAGTGAATTTTACATATGTTACATTAATTTACACTTATGGGAGTTTCCCCTGTAACTGTTCACTTATGGACTGTAAGAATATTCTTGTTCTCCAACTGTCCCCTATGGATTACAACCTGTGTTCAATTCTCTTGTACTTAGAAACTATCCAAATCATGTGTTCAGAACTGTCTGTGGGGACTTTCTAAAAAGTTGAACTTCCCAAACTCTACCCCACACCTTCCGAACTAGAATTTCTGGGTGTAAGATCCATAGACTTGCACTATTATATGCCAACAGGTGACTTGCAGGCAAGACTGTATCAAATATTCCTTGTTAGAAAACGTCTGCTCTTGGACTACGGGTAAGCATGACCCAGTGTTTTGGTTTATATCCCACCACTAACACCCTAACACCACTTAGCATTACCAAATGATGTGAGAACGTCCAGACCATGTAAATTTCTGCTAATTCACTCATTCCAAAAATGCAATTTAGGAATAATAAATAAGCAGAAGGTCAAGGGAAGAATAGTTTCACTAATTAACACTCAATAAATAAAACAAAAGGCTCTTGAAACATTTCATGAAGTTCTTTCTGTCAGACAGCCATCTTGTACCCTTCTTTTGCTTTATTTTCTTTGGGCTTCTGACATGTACAAGAACGAGCCAGTAATTCACTCCATGCCGTTTTGGCCCTGAACTCCCAGATAGTGTATTTATTAGAATCAAATGACAAAAAAGTGTCATGATTCTTAAAACTTGTGAAACAGAACTAGAGTAAACAGCCTGAGTGTACAGATTCTATCAACACTTCTCCACTTTTGTCAAGCAAGAATCTTCCGAGTGACTACTCTGTTATCTCCTATCTTCCGGGATGACAGCACACACTCCTCGATATTCTCTAAAAAGCTGGGGTAAGTCTCCAGTGACTTTCCAGATCACTTCTACACGTCTCCGAGTCACTGGACTTTTTGAAAACTGCTGATCATTCAGCCCTTCAGATAAGAATTTCGGAAATGTCTGGAAGAGGAATCTGTCCCCTAGGAATCTAAGAACATCTAGGGAACAATCTGGATTCAGAAAGAAGGGGGATCAAGTTCCAATAACCAGAAAGAGGTAATAAACCCGACAGAAACAGACAATGTACTCATCAGTCACTACTTAATTCTCTAAATGCTTTATGCCTTTAAGGAAAGGTCCTTGGGGGTAAAAGAGAAACAGTTATTGTTGATACCGCAAATAAACATGGGCTAGCCACCAGTCATGAATCAAAGTTCAAAGACCTAGTTACTCATGGACTAAAGGAAATTTTTCCTCTATATGAATTTTACTAATTCACTGAAAATATGCTGTGGAGATAGCCCAAGTTCTTGCTGAACATCTAAAGACAAGATACTAATATTTGAAACAACTCCTCCATCAGTTGTAAAGTATTTTATATCCAAGGACAGAAAAACCAAGTCAGTCAAGGCATTAAAAAAAAAAACTCTAGCCTATCTTTGTAAATGGAAGAACTGGAGTCAGTTATGACTAGAACTGAAAAGAGTTTAAGACCAAATCAAGGGCATGGGGATTCTTACGTGAGGAAATCCAGAAGTATTTGTAGGTTTCTATATGCCCTTGAGGTTGTCTCCAGCCCTAACACCGACCAACAAAATGTCGAATTGATATGCAATGACAAACAACGTAAACATTCTCTAGGTAACTAATAAGAAAAACGTATAAACTCACCTTTTTTATTTTTTACAGGTAACAGAAAAGTTGTCAATGTGATTTTCATGTAGGAGAAAAAAACCCCATGCACTTGTCATGACATTTTCAAATAGTTTAAGTTATGTAACAAAGCTTGTCTCCGGCCATTAAGCCCCACAGTGCCTGCAAGTCTTGTGTGAGGCTTACAAGGCAGCGCCTGATCATTTGGGCTGAGGTGTCTACACGCTCTCTTATGATGGAGTCAATAAAAGAACTCCACCCCAGCTCTCTCTCTCAAAATGAACCTAGGCTTTTAGTGAACAGCAGAGACACACTCCAGGTCTATTTT
>NW_020173387.1:231939-251497 GCF_003031525.2 Neophocaena asiaeorientalis asiaeorientalis
GGCCTGCCTTCTCACGTCAACTGGTATAAACTCATAAAAGTCAAATTCATTTGGTTTAAGCCTGAATAGTATCAAACCAGGAAGGAAAATAGGCTGCCCCCAAACCCAAAATGTACTCCAAAAGTATCTTTTGATCATTAAACAAACATTCTTCCTCTTTTATGAGCACAAATAAACCAGTACTGACTATAACTTTAAAATACAATGATGGTGTATTCAACCCCACTACTTTGCAAAAGGTGAAGACAGAATTTACTCTAGGCATCGCAGCATGAAGCAGATTCAGAACTCTAAACCCTGCTGGCACTGAGAGAGACCATGGGGTACCATGGATAGAATTTCAATCCCTCAGGCCCACTCTCAAGAGCTCTCCACATGCCCCTCAACCGCCAGCCTGGCCACAGACCCACCCCGCTCCTCCCACCTCCTGTTCCAGGCGGGCAGGCCACGTGCTCCCTCCCTCCTCTGTGCCCTGGCCCAGGCAATTCTGCCCTCCCTTTCAGACCCATCCTTCCAGCCTTGCCTAAAGACCCAACTCAGTTTCTACCTACCTCACCAGACCTCAAAGTCATTGCAGTTTCTGGGAAGCCTTCGTGCCTCCATGCTTCGGTTTGCCCACTTTCTGCCTCACAGACCTAGTCACCTCTCCTCTAGAATCCCATGGTTCACCACAGCCCTCCAGCCCAGAGAACACACTCCGATAGTCCTTACCGGTGTGATCACCCTCCCGCCTCCTAGGATGTGAACTCCTGAGGGCAGGGACTGTGTGTAGTCCCCTGTGCACTGTGGGTGCTGAGGCCAGAGCCAGGCATGCGGTTGGTCCTCAAGGAAGCTTTGTGGAAGGAAGGGATTCACGGAACCCATCTCCCACCTCTCACTGAGCCTCAACATATGACCTAATGACACAACACTAGTCCCTTGAAATGATTTCTAACATTTCCTGTGTATATCTCCCCATGGCAGACTGGCTCTGGGGTCAGACTGAACCTGGTCTGAAAGCCAGTTCTGCCACTTAAAGGACTGGGTGACCTTGGACACAATGCTTAACCTATTCACACATCAACTTCTTCGTCTATAAAATGAGGCTAATAAACCTCTCAGGAATGTTGTAAAGATAAAGAACTAATATGTATATGTCAATCCCAATCTCCCAATTTATCCCTCCCCCCCGCTTATCCCCTGGTAACCGTAACTTTGTTTTCTACATCCATGACTCTACTTCTGTTTTGTAAATAAGTTCATTTGTACCTGTTTTTGTAGATGCCACATATAAGCGATATCATATATTTGACTTTCTGCGTCTGACTTACTTCACTCAGTGTAATAATCTCTAGGCCCATCCATGTTGCTGCAAATGGCATTATTGCATTCTTTTTTTAGGGCTGAGTAATATTCCATCTCTCTCTCACACACACATACCACTTATACACACTACTATATATAAAACAGATAGCTAATAAGAACCTGCTGTATAGCACAGGGAACTCTACTCAATACTATGTAATGGCCTATATGCAAAAAGAATCTTTAAAGAAAAAAGAGTGGATATATGTATATGTATAATTGATTCACTTTGCTATACACCTGAAACTAACACAACACTGTAAATCAACTATACTCCAGTAGGGACTTCCCTGGTGGTACAGTGGTTAAGAATCTGCCTGCCAATGCAGGGGACACGGGTTCGATGCCTGGACCGGGAAGATCCCACATGCTGCGGAGTAACTGAGCCCGTGCGCCACAACTACTAAGCCCGTGCACCACAACTGCTGAGCCCACGTGCCACAACTACTGAAGCCCGAGCGCCTAGAGCCTGTGCTCCGCAACAAGAGAAGCCACCGCAGTGAGAAGCCCACACACAGCAGCAAAGAGTAGCCCCTGCTCACCGCACCTAGAGAAAGCCCGCACGCAGCAATGAAGACCCAATGCAGCCTAAATAAATAAATAAATAAAGTGTTGCTTTAAAAAAGAAATAGTAGCTTAAAAAAAAAAACCTGCCATCTCTACTGTTTTAGTTAACATATGTCTTTAGAATTCCAGTACCCCTCAATTTCCATACAACTTTAAGCCTAATATAAATTATTAGTCTTGATCACAAAAAGACTGAGATATGCTTTCTTGTTTTTCCTGCCACTCAATTAAATTGGTTTTCTACCCATTTTATTTGCAATATCTATATTAACTTAGCTTTTTTTTTTTGCAAATAGAGAACAACAGAGGGTGAAAAAAATACTGGATTGCCAGCTCCACTGTACTTCTTTGCAAAGGAAATTATTTCCATAGGCTACAGAAATAACTTATTTGGATTACTTCAATTAGTTCTAATACAAAACACTGCCACCACTTCATTAATCAGCCGCTTGCGAGGGTTACTTTTCCAAGAAGTCTTTTTGGTAATTTGATTAGGAAGAATGGTAGTGCACATTATCATCTGATTCAGTATGTCCATCAAGTAGACAATTTACAGTGAGTTCTTGATAACGATGGGCTTATTTAAAAAGCACACACACAGCAATTTCTTCATTTTAGAATCCTAGCCCTATTTTTTCTTTGGTAAAGATGAGGTTATTTTGCAATGTCTTTAGCAGCACACGGTGCTAAATAAGCATCAGGAACTATTTCAGTGCTTTAAGAGGCATTCCACTCTTTGCCTCTCCCCACAGACAACCCCCCCCCAACGAATGATGCAGTAATTAAAACCTAATTATTATCTTCATTTTAAACAAAACCTAAAGTGAATACCAATTAATAACAACATACTAATGAGCATCTGCTGTGATGAAATTGAATATGAATGTGCTGCAAATTTCGGGTAATTTATTTTTTTTTAGGGAAGTGCCACTGGTCGCATTCTGCTGTTAGAAGATTATATAGAATGTACACCATTTTCTATCAAGTCATTCTGCACATGGCAATTTCCATCTTAGGAGACAGGCCTGGCTTTAACGCTGCAGATGTTGAAATACCCAAATACTGGCCATGAGGTCCTCACTGGGACTGGGGACAATTCTAGGATTCTACCTTGAATTTACTGCCCTTCCTTCAGAAGCTTTCCTTTTTTAAATGTCATATTTCTAGGTTAACCCCATGCCAAAAAACAAACAAAAACCCCAAAAGATTTCAATTTGCCCCCATCCTACATATAATCATGTATTAACATCAGGATGAGAAATGTAAATACAAATTTCTAACCAGAAGAAATAATAATATAAAAATAAAGGTTTGTAAGTCACCTTGGATTCCACTGGAACCATAAGATGGCCTAGAAACATTTATGCAAGTAGGAGAAACCCCTGATATCTGGAAGTACTAAAGTAGTCAACTGTGTTCAGATTCACTGAAGTCATTAACATCACCATACCAAGAAGCAGAACGTGGAGACAGAATGAGGTTCTCTAGATTACACTTTCGATCTCCATATCTATAGTATGGACGAGTAGCACTAGATCAGTGTTTTTCAAGTATGTTCCATCCACATGCCTCAGAGGCTTCTCCAAATCATTCTCCAAATGATTCCGATTTCACGGACCATATATTCATTGTAAAAAATTCAAAACAGGCATATTCACATGTACTACCTCCCAAATTTTAAGAGATGTAAGATCCCAACATATTAACTGGTGTTCTCACTGACAAACGAAAAAAACAAGCTATAGTTAAAAGACACCTATATTGATACAAATCTTATTTATCTTTTTTATAGTCGGGGATTCTGCATGAAATCTTATTTGGAAAAAAAATGGTTTCCTAGATTAGACCAGTTTCTAGGGTTTCTTTCTAGATCTAAACTAGACTGAAAACGACTTTGACTTTGTTTCCCTGGCACATTCGCCTAATATATCTAATCTGGCTAAAATAAAACTCCTCTACCACTTCCCAACCCACGCCCCACCCCCCCCAACAAAAACAGGCAAAATCGACATCTAGAATGTTTGGTCCCTAAGGGTCTATGACGAGCAATATCAACAGTTACTAAAATAAATGCACATGGCTACTGTAAATAAATTGATGCAACATTTAGGATGAAAGCTTAACCTTGTAATTTGACCTGGATGTTAAGGTGAACTCTGGCTTAGGTGACATCTCAGAACAAGTTCTACCTCAGATGGAGAACTAGGACAAGGCTGTTATGGCTGACCCAAGGCAAGCCAAAGTCAGCCTCCCTTCACACCACTAGTCACTGTGCTCAGCAGAAAGACTGCTGTCCATTCATTGAACAAATTGAGCATCTACCACATGCCAGGCACTGTTCTAGCCGCTAAAGCTATACCAGAGAATGAGAGAAACAGGATAAGATTGCAGGAGCATATAGCCCGGTGTGGGTGTGTCTCTTCCAACACTGCATTGCAGTCAAATGTGGATATTTCCATTTATCTACTCCCTTCTCATGGCAGCCACTCTCCCTAACTTTTTATAAATTTTTTAAAAAAATTTTTAATTTTTGGCTGCGTTGGGTCTTCATCGCTGTGCTCATGCTTTCTCTAGTTGCGGCGAGCGGGGGCTACTACTCTTCGTTGCGGTGCGCGGGCTTCTCACTGCGGTGGCTTCTCTTGTTGCGGAGCACGGGCTCTAGGCACGCGGGCTCAGTAGCTGTGGCTCGTGGGCTCTAGAGCTCAGGCTCAGTCGTGGCCCACGGGCTTACTTGCTCCGCAGCATGTGGGATGTTCCTGGACCAGGGCTCAAACCCGTGTACCCTGCGTTGGCAGGCGGATTCTTAACCACTGCACCACCAGGGAAGCCCTCTCCCTAACTTTTTAATGGCATGTTTACCTTCCATTTCCTAACAGAATTATTTGCATGTTTTAATTTCTATGCTACACTGAGAGGCCTCAGATGATCATATTCAATTTTAAATTCATGTCCCTTGCACTTGTATGTTAGGCTTTTCAAAGCATTTGATCTTCACAACAGGTCTGTCACGTAGGAGGGAAACTAGAATTATCTTCCCTGTTTGACAGAGCTCATCAAGGTGAAGTCGCCTGTTCATGATCCCAGATCTGGTCAATGAAGGGGGCAGTAATGGCCAGTTTGAAAACCTCCTAGAAAAACTGATGGAGTCAAAATTAGAATGATGGCTCGTGGTTAGAATCAAGGTTTTTTATTGCCAAATGGCATCTTATATCTTGGCCTGAATGCTGGTGTAGGATTAATTGAGGTACAATTTTAAAGTACATACATGCATGCTATTTAAAGTGGACAGAGATTTCCTGAATGCTATCGATGTGTTAAATCACACTACGCTAAAGGAGAGGCTTGATGAAGTTTAGCATGATGTATTAATATCCATTTGACACTTTCTAGTTTTCAGCTCCATCTCCCCTGCATTATGCTTTTTCCCATTTGATCTTCAATAAATGAACTAGCTATTCTGATTATCCTCATTTTACAGATAAGGAAGCTGAGACTCAAAGAGGTTATGGGACTTGCCCTAGGTCATGCAGCTAGTAAGGGGCAGAGCCAAGACTTGATCCCAGGTTTTCAGTGTCCAAGCCCCTTGATCTTTGTAATATGCCACTTTTCATTCATGTACCTCCAACAATGTCATTCTGCGTGTTAATCGGTTCTTTTGTGGATAGTTTTCAACCTGAAATACTTGCTTAGTGCACCAGAGAAGCAGTCTATTATAGGCACCTGGTACCCTGCTCACGCAGTTAGGCTATGGCAATGCCACGACTAGGGCACAGCCCACCATGAGTCGAAGTGGCTGGAGCACAGGGCCAAAGTGAAGGGCATTGGCCTGGGGGCTAGAGGTGGAGGCTGCAAGGAGAAACTGGCCAAGCCTAATAAAAAGCTTTCCAATGTGTATCGTGGTTGCACTGGGGACACACAATGTCTGTTTCTAACAATTTAATTTTCTAATTTTTGCTCACCTTCATTCTGAGAAGCACCTTTCAGAAACTGCGTCTCTGATCGGAAAGATGTCAAAACCTGATCGGAAAGATGTCAAAACCTACTTTTCTTAAAAGTAAAGTTTATGTTCCACACAGATCTCTGTGCATACACTTGAGAAAAATTTCATCTGGACACAGAAATTCCTATTAGAACATAAAGAGCCTTTCCTTTCCTCTGTCTTACAAGTGGAAAAACTAAGGCTCAGAGAGATCAAGTAACTTCTCCTCCCATTTATAAATAGGTGGGGGGAGAAACTCCACCTCAACGCACTGCTATGAGGGTTAAATGAGATAATATGTGTGAAACACTTAGTATAGTACCTGACATACGAGTGGTAAGTAGTGAGTCTTGTAACTTTTTATTAGCTATGAATACTTGCGTTTGGGAAGCTTCCTGAAATAAACCAAAGAGGCACCTGCAAGAACGTGACCTTTTTTTTTCTTTTTTAATTTTGGTGAACTTCATTCAAGAGCCAAGGCCAGACGATACACTCTTATAATTCTGAGTAAAAGTCTTTGATTATGTAAGCAAATTAAAAAAAAAAAGGATGGAGTGGTAAGATTTCAGTACCAATCACTATAAACAAAGACTTGACTTGATTTCTACCTCTCCAATAGGCTGAAAGAGGACAAAATATTTCCTCACTTTTAATCTCTCCATAGCTAATATAGCAGTTCTGTTTAAGGTACTGTAACCTCCTTGAGGATAGAGATCCTATCATAAATATCTCAGGGCTCCCAAGATTCTGGCATAGGGAGGATGAAGACACCAACAACATAAGCTCTTTAGAAGAAAGGTGCTAAGTAAAGCCAAGGTATTTTAAACTGTTAAATGTGAAAATATGAAATGAGGCAAGTACAGTGTGGTTGTTAAGAGCACAGACTCTAGAACCAGTCTGAATTCAAATCCTGGCTCTACCACTTACTAGATACATGACCTTGGGCAAGGCATCTAACCACAATCTCCATTTCCTCATCTGTAAAACAAGGATGACAACAGTGCCTCATAGGATTATGGTGCAGATTAAGAGTTTAAATAGAGAAAATGCGTACAACAGTGCCCGAAACAATAGGTAGCATATGTCTGCTTTACAACGTTTTTTGGTCAAATGTGGCTACAAAAACCCCTTAATGTATCCCGATACTCTTTGTTTTGTTCTACTGTCTCTGTATGTCAGCCTATAATGAGATTATACACCTTATAAGCTATTAGAAGACAGAAATTGTAGCTATGAATGTAGTTTAAAAATGATCGACAGCGTCATGGAATACCACACGCCCACATATACAACGATGCTGAGGAATATTCAAGAAATGCTGGGGTGTTTTTTGTTTTGTTTGTTGTTAGGGGAGGTCAGTTACTACTTTAACAGAAAGTGAAGAGGCAGATTTTGGAGAGGTCTTGGCTGACTCCTTTCAATCTTTCTTTTTGGCATAAGGTCTTATATTAATGATAAAGGGTAAATACACCAAACAGTGAGTAACTGTGGCTTCTGCAGTCAGACAGGCTCTCCTTCAAATCCTGGCTCTGACATTTATCGTAGGCAGAGTCCTAGGATGAGTCAACCTCTCCAAGCCTCAGTTTCCTCATCTGTAAAACACCCATGCAAGTTTTGTGAGGATTAAATTGGATAATGCACATAAAGTGTCTGGCACAAGTGTACTGTCTGGCACATGGTAAGCACTCAGTTCACCTTAGCTATCCTTTGAGCGTTATACTCGGTAATACTCTTGCCTTGATTCTAAGACACCTATCATCACATTTGAATGCTTCTGAAACAAAGATTTGTCTTATAACTGCTGTCTTTGCTAACAATTTTCTTCTCCCCTGAAAGGCTGTTACTAAATCAGTGGTGTGTCTTATAACTGGTGTTATAAACAGATTTAACATTTACGCCTCCCTTGTTCTCCTAGTTCATTAGTTAAGACTCAGTTCTTGAAACTATTCAGTTCTACTGGTCAGACTACATTAGGCTGTCATACTGTTCTAGTCAGCTCAGTCAATGAAATAAATCCATATAACTTATACCTAACATGGCCACTAGGCTTTAAGGCCACAGGCTCCCCATCCTAAGCAGCCACCATCAAAATACAAGATAAGAATTAAATTCTCTTACTGATAATTTATTGGAGTCCAATGGTTTAGATGTCCTACAGGAAATTTCAGGTAGCTATTAACATAATTTAGTTACTGAAACTCATTACACATCCAAAAGACTCATGGTAGATGGATGTCTTATGATTTTCCTCCATGATGTTTTGTACGAGAAGTTATTCAGTAATAAATCACTGTAGTTATACTTTTCCAATGTCAGTAAATTAATTTTCAGAACGAAAAAAGGTAACAAAAGGAAGGGCGTTAATGTACATGCACGTGTAATTTACTAATTCCTCATCTGCATTCTTCTAACTTGCCAGAATTATATTAGCACTGCAAAAACAGAGCCAAGAAAAACTAGTTTGGCAGCTCTTTGCCCTTTCTTTCTATAGTGCATTAGAAATTACAGTATTAGACACTTGTTTAATTAGAAACTAGCCTTGCTTGTATTCAAGACCCGGTCTTTCCTACTGAAAGCTTACCTAGGCCACCTTCTACTTACAATAGGAAACCAAACCATTCTATACAGAGGTGTTAAAACAAGCAAAACACAAACTGGCTCATGGACTTTCCTTGGAATAAAATAAACAGGCATGAACGTGTTCTCTACCGACTACTTTCACCTAAAAAGGAAGGAAACAGTAATTTCCTGCAACTTTTTTTTAACAAAGATTTGAGACCTAGGAAATTATATGTGGAAAAATCAGAAAAACAGAAACAAAAATCCTGCCCAGGCTCTACACATCTAGGTCTCAAAGCATGGGATGCCCTTTGATAATATATCCCACTAATGCTCTCTCTCCCCTTTTAAAAACTGTCCTCAGGTACCTGGGATAGGCTTCATCCCAGCCGCAACAGATTTAGGTCCTATTCCACTGTTTTTCGGTCTTACCTCCCATGCTCTATCATATCCTATCTGGCATTTGCACAGAAAGTTCAAGGATCAATAATGAACCATTCCTTAGTTCCTAAGCCTACGTTATGCCTGCATCTTACTGGATTCCTTGGCAGGTTGCATTGACATGAAAAAGTGTCTCCTTTCTTCTGCATTCATCCTGGCTCCACTTGTTCTGTAATCCTCAATGACTGTAACCGAAGTGTCTCAATTTGAGCTCCAGCAGGTTTGTTTCTCTCAAATCGTTTGTCACCGCTCACCTATCTCACTTGAGTCACCGCCACCTTGGATATACACACTGTGGTGCTCAATTATTTGGAAGCAGTTTGTCTGCTTCCTTGTTCTTCCTCTTTCCTGCCTTGGGGCACTTCACTTCTCAACCGTTTTTCAACCAGCAAAGTGAGAAAAAGTAACACACCTTCCTGAAATATGGTACTGGCATACAGCAGGTATTCAATAAACACTGTTCCAATATTGAGTAAGTAAAGCATGAAATAACGCAAAGGTTTTTTTTTAGCAATAATCTAAATAAAGGCTCAGAGGGACAAGTGGAGATGACTGGTTAAAAATTCAAGTTCTCGTTATTTGTGAATTTCATTTTTTCCAGGTGAGTGGTTTTCAAACATTTTCTCAGTGATAGAACCTATTGTTATAGATGAACTTTAATAGAGGAACCTCATAAATAAAACAGGAAATAGTGAAAATATTCCAGGGGTATCTTTGGATAAGGTCAGGGGCCTCACCCATAGAACACAACTTCAAACTCTTAATTCTAATAAAATCCCACGAGGTGTATGCAGAATGTAGGAGCTAGAGCCCTATGTTCTCCAAATTAGGCCCATTCGTTTTGTGAAGAAATGAAAAGGGCAAATTGGTACATCAATCAGCCGAAGATGAGGATGTTAATTTGCTAAGCCTAATATGGAACGGTGTAAATCACAACCATTATAAAATAAAAGGAAAGAAAACATCTTTATTGGAATATTGTTCCCCTTTAGAGCTGGCGTAAGTGGGCAGAAGCCTGGAGGCAGCTTGAGCATTCAGTCATACACAGGCCTGTGGGAGGTCCCACCCACCAATATTACTCCACCCTAATCTATTTCACCTCACTCAGACACACTGTTTAACAGTTGTGAATGTAAAATAACCTTAACCAGTAATTTCAAACCAGGAGAACAAAAGGAACATGATTGGAACTAATTTACATTTTCAATTATCATTACAAAATTTAGATTTGTGCTCTTCTTTTTGTGGTCTGTTTGCTTTTAAATGATCACCTTTAACTGACAGGAAGGGGAATGTGTGAAAGGGGTTCCAGAATGCTGGCTATGGCAAGATAAAAACAAAAAAATCTCAGGACTGAGATTCTCTTGTTCTCCATGATGCTGTGTTCCCCCCTCAATAAATAAGACAGAAGAATGGTAACTATAAGCAAATACATGTCTATACTGCATAAAAGAATGCAGAGCCTCCTGAACTCTACCATTGTTTTTAAAAACAAAAAAACACCCTGCTCTAAAATCCTGAATTTCCCATTCAAAACTCTGTCATGTTTTCAAGGCTTTACTTTCTTATTTAAATGGTTAGAACCTGCATGAGTGGCCTGACACTCTGATGCCCAAATCTATCCCATCTATTTCTTAAAACCTGGGCTTAGTAAAGACCTCCCTTTGTTTTTACTTTAGCAATGAGAATATTAATGTTTTGTCCCTTAAAAGAGATTTTTGTCATAGTTGAATATTTTCTCCTTGAGTAGATTTCTTGACAAAAAGCTTAGCAGGGGCTCCCAATCACACATCTATTTAGGCGGGCTGTGTTTTCAAGGTGGCAGCTTTGGGACTCACCTCATGTAACCTCAATGCCGGACATTTAATTCATCTAATTTTTGTGTAAAAGGCGGTCTTTTTGCTCTATGTCTCCACATATACCCTTGTATTTGAAAAGATTTATCCTTGAAGCAGAGTTATATCTTTTTATCACCAGGACACAGAAATGTGATTTTCTTTAATTTAAAAAAAAAATTTTTTTTTGGGCAGCTTTGGGCCTCCACTGCGGCACACGGGCTTTCTCTAGTTGTGGTGAGCAGGGACTACTCCTCTTCCTTGTGGTGCGCAGGCTTCTCTTGTTGCAGAGCACGGGCTCTAGGCGTATGGGCTTCAGTAGTTGTGGCACATGGGCACAGTAGTTATGGCTCGCAGGCTCTAGAGTGCAGGCTCAGTAGTTGTGGCACACGGGCTTAGCTGGTCCGCAGCATGTGGGATCTTCCCAGACTAGGCTCGAACCCCTATCCCCTGCACTGGCAGGCGGATTCTTAACCACTGCGCCACCAGGGAAGTCCCCTGATTTTCTTTAATTATTACTTTAAAAAATTTCACTGTAAGATTGATTTGGGAGAGGGGTACAGTTCTATGACTTTTAGCACATGTAACACACATGACAATCAGGATACACAACAGTTCCATCACCCCCTAAACTCCCCTTTGCTGCCCCTTTGTATTCAGACCATTCTCTAATCCATGACAACCACTGATCATTATAGTTCTGAAATTTCAAGAATGCCATATAAATGGAATTAAACAGTGCGTAGTCTTTTGAGTCTGGCTCTTTTCACTCAGCATAATGCCTCTGAGAGCCATCCAAGTTGTTGGGTGTATCAGTAGTCTGTTCCTTTTTGTTGCTGAGTAATACTCCATGGTATGAAAGCACCACAGTTTATTCATTCACCCATTGAAGCGTGTTTGAATTGTTTCCAGTTTTGGGCTATTATGAATTCAGTTACTTAGAAACATTTCTGTACATTTTTATATGGGTATAAATTCTCATTTCTCTAGGGTAAATAACCAAGACGATTGCTAGGTCATATGGAAAGTGTATACTGATCTTTATGAGAAATTGTCAAACTGTATGCCAGACTGGAGGCACCATTTTACATTCCCACCAGCAAAATAAGTACGAAGGTTCCTGTTGCTCCACATCCTCACAAGCACTTGGTATTGTCAGTATTCTGTATTTTAACCATTGCAATAAGTGTGGAATGGTATCTTGTCAGGGTTTCAATTTGCATTTCCCTGATGCTAATAATGAAACAACTTTTCACATTCTTATTTGTCATCTTTATGCCCTCTTTGGTAAAGAATCTGTTCAAGTCTCTTGTTTATTTTTAAATTGGATTGGTTGCCTTTTCTTTTTTTTTTTACTGAGTGTTTTCGAGAGTTCTTTATATATACTGGATACAGGTCCTTTGTTGGATAGATGACTTGTAAACATTTCCTCCTAGTTTGTGGTTTGTTATTTCTTTCCCTTAACAGTGTCTTTTCCAAAGCAAAGGTTTTTAATTGTGCCAAGATTTTTCCTTTTTTTAATGAATCATGATTTTGATCTCATGTCTAAGAACTCTTCACCTAACCCTAGGTCATGAAGAGTTTCTCTTATGTATTACTTCTTAAAGTTTTATAGTTTTATTGATACATTTAGACCTATGATATATATTTTTAATTTCTGTATAAGGTAAGAGCTTTAGCTCAAAGTTTATTTTTTCTGCATATGGATGCCCAATTTTTCCAACATTACATGTTGAAAGGGCTATTCATTCTTCATTAAATTGCTTTTGCATCATCGTCAAAAATCAAATAGCCACACTTGTTTGAGTCTATTATTTCTATTCTCCTCCATGGGTCTAGGTTTCTATCCTTTTGCCAATTACACACTGCTCATTACTATAGCTTTATTTTAAGTCTTACAATTGATTATTAATTCCTCCAACTTTATTTTTTTTTCAATTATGAATTTACTTCCTTGAACAGATACAGGACTATTGAAGTTATCTATTTCATCTTGGATGAATTTTTATAGTTTTTGATTTTTGAGGAATTGGTCTGCTATCCTTAAATTGTCAAATATGTTTAGTACTCCCTTATTATGCTTTTAAAGTCTGTGGAGGTCTAGCATTCTGGATATTACTAATTTGTACCTTTTCTCTTTTTATCTCTGTCGGCCTTGCTAGAGGTTTATCAATTTTATCGATCTTTTCAAATATTCAGATTTTGGTTTCACTGATTTTTTCTATAATTTCAATTTAATTGATTTATTTTCACTATTTCCTTCCTTCTGTTTGCTTTGGGTTTATTGTGCTCTGCTTTTCAAAACATTTTCTTAAAGTGGAAACTCAGATTATTGATTTGAGACCTTTCTTTTTTTTTGTAATACAAACATTTAATGCTATCAATTTCCCTCCAAGCACTGCTTTAGGTGCATCATCCCACTGTGTTCATTTTTTTACTTTCTCCCTTTGATCCACACCTGATTCTGACAGCATGATTATTTAATAGTTAACTGTCAAATTAACTGACTTATATTACCAACTGGGTCAATATACAATCCCTTGGCACTTGCTACTTGAGTATTTTACAGATTTTGTATGTGTCCATGATGCATAAATAATGGTATAAGCATTCAAACATCGGTAATTGGCCTACTTTGTATTATAGTAGGCATCACAGTATATGTTGTCTCAATCACTGTTTGATATGTTGTATTTTCATTTTCACTCAGTTCAAAATATTTTCTAATTTTCCTTAAGACCTCCTTTTTGACCCATGGGTTATTTAGAAGTGTGTTTGTTTTTTGGTTTTTTTTGCGGTATGCGGGCCTCTCACTGCTGTGGCCTCTCCCGTTGCGGAGCACAGGCTCTGGATGCGCGGGCTCAGTGGCCATGGCTCATGGGCCAAGCCTCTCTGCGGCATGTGGGATCTTCCCAGACCAGGGCACGAGCCTGCGTCCCCTACATCGGCAGGCGGACTCTCAACCACTGCGCCACCAGGGAAGCCCTAGAAGTGTGTTGTTTAATTTCCAAGAACTTGCAGATTTTCCTGTTATATTTCTCTTACTGACTTCTAGCTTAATTCCATTATGGTTAGAGCATATACTTGGTATGATTTCAATTCTTTTAAGTTCATTAAAGTTCTTTTTATGACCCAGAATATAGTCTATCTTGTTGAATGTTCCATGTGCACTTGAAAAGAATGTGGATCATGTTATTGTTGGGTGGGACATACTATACATATCAATTAGATCCCATTGGTTGACAGTTCTTCTATATCCTTACTGATTTTTTGGATGATATTAAGGATTTATTATTTTTAGTGTTATTTTTACTTTATATTATCTTTAATTTTTATGTTACTTTTTAGGTGTGATCAAGATTTGTAACAGTAGAATATTAGAAACAATGAAAAGCCTATAGAAGATGGTTAAATAATTAATATAATTAAAAATGATATTTAAAGAGTCTATAGGGCATACCTGAACTGAAACAAAGACTCTCAAAGTCTCTGTTTGAATTAGGAATCCAACAGAGTCAAAAGATACATAAAGGGAGAAAGAAATTCCAAACTTCTTCTGGATTGCGAAACCTCTCAAGTATTTCAGAAAGCAGAGATACCAGTTAAAATAATTATCAAAAGAGGGATAAATTTTTACTTGCTGAATTTTTATCCAATATTTCTATCAGTTACTGAGAGCGGAGTGATAAAAATTGCCAAGTATAATTATGAACTGTATTTCTCCTTTCAGTTCTGCCAGTTTTTGCTTCAGGTATTTTGAAGCACTGTTGTTAGGTGCACACAGATTTTGGGTTGTTATCTCTTCTTAGTGAATTAGCTCTTTTTTCATTATGTAAAATCCTTCTTTATCCCTAGCAATTTTCTTTGCTCTGAAGTCTAATTTTCTGCTATTAATATAGCAACTCTAACTTTGTTTTGATTAGTGTTTACATGGTATACCTTTTGCCATTTTCTACTTTTAACAGACCTATATCATTATATTTGAAGTGAGTTTCTTGAAGACATTTTATAGTTGCATCATTTAAAAGATACAGTCTAATAATTTCTGTTAATTGGTGTATACACTTTTAGACTATTTGCATTTAATGTAGTTATTGATATGTTTGGATTTGGGTCTACCATCTTATTATTTGTTTTCTGTTTGTTCTCTCTGTTTTTCCTCCCTCTTTCCCATTTCCTGCCCTCTTTTGGGTTATTCAAACATTTTTTATTATTTAATTAAATTAACTGTGGTTTTGACAACATCTCTTTGTTAAAGTTCATCATTAAAGATGACAACGTATATACTTAATTTAGAATCAAAATTTTACCACTTTATGTGGAACATAAAAACCCACATAGGTCCCTTTTCCCTCCTCCATGTTGTAGTTTTCTCACATATTAGACCTACATACGCTGAAATCCTTAGCAGACAATGCTGTGATTTTTGCTTTCACCTATCAAATATATTTCAAATAACTCAAGAAGAGAAAAACAGTCTATTATATATACC
This sequence comes from Neophocaena asiaeorientalis asiaeorientalis, assembly GCF_003031525.2. Classification (NCBI taxonomy): domain Eukaryota; kingdom Metazoa; phylum Chordata; class Mammalia; order Artiodactyla; family Phocoenidae; genus Neophocaena; species Neophocaena asiaeorientalis. Next base: position 247,157 of record NW_020173387.1, read on the forward strand.
ATTACTTTTTCTCTTCCTTCATTCTTGATGTTCCAAGTTTCCTTCCAGTATCATTTCCCTTTTGTCTGAATAACTTCCTTTAGCAATTCTTTCAGAGCACGTCTGCTGGGAATGAATTCTGTTAGTTTTCCCTCATCTGAAAATGTCTTTCTTTACCTTTGCTCCTAAAGATTTTTTTTTGGCTAGATTAAAAAATCCGAGTTGATAATTCTTTTCTTTTAGCACTTTAAAAACACTGTTCCACTTCCTCTGGCCTCCATGGTTTCTGATAAGAAACAGTCATCATTTGAATAATCTTCCCTTATAACACATCATTTTTCTCTGGCTGTTTTTAAGATTTTTGACCTTTTTTTTTCTCTCCCCCCAACAGTTTGATTATGATGTGTTCAGGAGTGAATTTCTTTGGGTTTATCCTGTTTGGGATTCACTGAGCTTTCTGAATCTCTAAGTTTGTCTTTTGCCAAACCTGGGAAATTTTCACATTATTTCTTCAAATATTTTTTTCAGCCTGGTGCTCCTCCTCTTTTTTTTGGACTCCAATGATATGAATGTTAGACTTTCTATTATTGTCCCACAGGTCCCTGAGGCTCTGTTCTGCTCAACCCCTCTGTCCCTTTCTCTCTCTCCTTCATATTGGATAATTTCTACTGATCTATCTTCAAGTTCACTGGCTCTGTCCTGTGTCATCTCCGTTCTGCTACTGAGCCCACTCAGTGAGTTTTTAAACTTTGGTTATCATATTTTTCGGTTCTAATATATTTATTTGGCTCTTCTTTACATTTCCTATTTCTTTTGTCATATAACTGTAACATCAATGTCATTTCAACGTTGACTTTCGGGTTTTTTTTCTTCCCGTTCAAGTTGGGCTTTTCCTGGTTCTTCTCATACCAGGTAATTTTGCATTGTATCCTGGACATTTTGAATAGTATGAGTCTATGGGTCTTACTTAAATCCTATGGACAATGTTGATGTTTTTGCTTTAGCAAGCAAGTGACTTCATTAGGTTTGGGTTGTGAGTTCCAACCCACTTTCTGTGGACTGTGGCCCTGATCTCAGTTCAGCTTTCAAAACTGTTGCAGCATTTTTTATATCTGTCCCATGTGTACACCACCCAGAAGTCAATCCGGGTTTTGGGTCGTGGTCTTTTATTTCAGTTCTCAAAGTTTTGGGTATGCTGATTAGGCTCAGATCCTTTCCTTTCAGATTGGGGGATGAGCTCCAAAGCCCACAAACAACTATATGGGGTCACTTTCCCTGAGGTTGTCTGTCTACGATCTCTATGGTACGTTCTAGTTCCCAGCAGCTAGCCAGAAAGCTTTAACCGCCTGCCTTCCTTCCTTAAGGCGGGGGAGGGGGAGTAACTGAGTGTTTTGGCTCTTGGTGACTCCCACTGCAGCTTCTGTTGCCACCATAAGATCACTTCGGGGCTGGAGCATGAGAACGAAAAAAAAAGAAAAAGAAAAAACCTGGGGGATTTCCACATTCTCTCTGGGTGTTAGCAGTTCCTTACTTCTCTAATCCATGTTCGTAACTTTGCTTAAGAGTTGGATCAAAATTCTTATCTTGTAAGAAGCCTTACTTTACTAACTCTACCCTCTTCAGCACTGATGTATTAATTCTAAAATATTTACTTTTTCTTTTCTTTTTCTTTTTTTGGCTGCACCTCACAGCATGTGGGATCTTAGTTTCCCTGGCCAGGGATTGAACCTGCACCCCCTGCAGTGGAAGCAGGGAGTCTTAACCACTGGATCACCAGTGAAGTCCCTATTGTTACTTTTTAAGAACTTTTGCTTTGCTTCAAATGTCTGTGCTTGGTTCCTAATATTGAAGCTATGTAAGGGCAGAACCCATGGCTTCAAAACCCTTTTACTTGCCACACCCCAGACAAGCAGCCTGGAGAGAGACAATATTCAATAATTATCTGGTTCACAGATGTCCCAATCAGTCTTTGTAAAAATAAGAAAAATTTTGCACATTATGAGGACGAGGAGAGAACAATAAAGTAGGGGGAAAGTAAGGTACTAGTTAATCGTAAAGATAAAACAAGGTACAGTTAGTTCCACTACAATGCTTATTTTGAAAATGAGAATTTATTCCAATGCCATTGACATACCAGGGAACAATGTGAACATAATGTGAATTATGTTCACATAATTCACATTATGCAGGATTTTGTCTATAAGAAACACCAGGTGAATGCAGAAAACTGCACCCAGATGAACCAAGCCACAGAGGAATATATGTAACACACATGTACATATACACCTCAACCCCTGCCCAGCTACCTCAGTTCACTGAGTGTGTTATGAGCTACACATCCACATCTGGTGTTTGTTATAATTTTCCTTCCAATTTCATACAACCTTCCTTCCAGCACTTCACCATGGCTCACAAGCTGCAACCCTTCTGATGTTCACTTTCACAAGCAAACTTCAGGTCTTTTTCACGGTAAAATGCTGTATTTGTTGTAGTATTTCTATATTTCTTAGCTATTTAAGATATATAATATTACACCACTGTTTTCATTAGGTTCCTATATTCTTGTTTGTGTCACTGATGAAGTTTTTGTGTGCTGCGCTCCTAACCCGTGTTTTTCCCATAAACCATTTAGTTGTTATTGTGTGATTTTACATAACTTGATGATTTTCTGAAACACATGTATGGCGTTATAGGAGAGCTGAGTGCAAATGGAGAGGAGGGGAAGGAAGACTGGTGGGAGGACAAGGTGTAAGAATAAAAACAAAGAACAGGATATGGAGCACAATCCCAATATTTTCTTAATTTCAAGATTTGCCCAAGAAGATTTTCTTTGATCTATAATGATCCAAAAAGAAGAGCAGACGGCTTCCCTGGTGGCGCAGTGGTTGAGAGTCCACCTGCCAATGCAGGGGACACGGGTTCGTGCCCCGGTCTGGGAGGATTCCACATGCCGCGGAGCGGCTGGGCCCGTGAGCCATGGCCGCTGAGCCTGTGCTCCGCAACGGGAGAGAGGCCACAACAGTGAGAGGCCTGCGTACCGCAAAAAAAAAAAGAAAAGAAAAGAAAAAAAGAAGAGCATAGCCTTACACCACTAAACTGGGGTCTGGCCGCTAACCAAACCAAAGATAAGTCTGCTCTAAAGATTTAACTTCAATCTACTGCTTCAGAGTAGAAGCGACACAGCTTCCTAAACCTGGTTTCCCTAACAGAGCATCACCTAAATAAGACTCTCTAGGGAAAGGGTAGGAGAAGGTGCAGAAGAGACCCCACAAGAATGTCTTCTGCCTCCTCATCCCAGCTATTCATATCCTACCGATCCTTCCAGTCCTAGCTTACATCTCACCTTTTCTATACAATCATCTCAGCTTTGCCTTCTCTAACCACTTATGTACATGTTTAGACTAAAATTAGCATAGCAGTTGTTAATTACTTCCTGCCACCCCTTCAGCACACCTGCATACGGATGAACACATACCCACCTGAGACAATGGCTTGTTCCAGCTGTGATTCTCATGACTTTCAGGGATCTCTCCATAGGGGTAGGAGTGTGTGTCTGTGTGTGTGTGGTGTGTCTCTGGTCCAATAATTTTGTTTCATCAGCTAGACTGTGAGCTTAATGTGGAACACAAGTCATTTTCCCATCAAAAGCCTGTTAAGAGCAAGGACAGTGCTATGCTCTGTGTGTGTGTGTGTGTGTGTGTGTGTGTGTGTGTGTGTGTGTGTGTGTCCAGAAGATCTTTTGTGTGATTTTTGTTGTTTTTTTCTTTTCCGGTACGCGGGCCTCTCACTGTTGCGGCCTCTCCCGTTGCGGAACACAGGCTCCAAACGCACAGGCTCAGCGGCCATGGCTCACGGGCCCAGCCGCTCCGCGGCATGTGGGATCTTCCCAGACCAGGGCACGAACCCGCGTCCCCTGCATTGGCAGGCGGACTCCCAACCACTGCGCCACCAGGGAAGCCCCCTTTTGTGTTTTTTGTATGGCAAAAGAGTCAGCCATTAAGTCTGTGTTTAGGAAGAACCAGTGATTTGGGTAAAGAATCTATGCTTTTATTTACCTTGAAAATTATTTATTTTTAGGTGAGTAATTAAATGCATTAGAATTCAATTCAGAACCAATGGACTATAGGAAGGAAACCCTCTGCCTTTCACTCTATATAATAACATGGGGAAACAAAGATCTGACTAACAAATCCTACCAGTTCTGGCTTAAAAACGCATCTAGAATCTAACCACTTCTCACAAGCTGCCCTGCTATCCTGTTGGTCAAGCTGCCAGCATCTTTTGCCTGGATCACAGCAGTCAAAGTAGTTCACTTCAAGTCAGATCACAGCACTCCTCTGCTCAGAACTCCTCAATAGCTCC